>NC_041390.1:365951090-365966082 GCF_002162155.2 Triticum dicoccoides
CCTCACACGTTATCTCTCTCCTTTCTCTGACAAAGACGATTGATCTTCCTATGTAGTTACGTCTGCTTACAACAGCCATATCATCCCCCCTCATCATTCATGCATGCCTCCTGACCCGTCTCTCGCACGCACGTGCATAGACAGGCCGTCATCCCCTCTCTTATTGATATTGCAGGCGTGCCCTCCATTTATCTAGCAAGCCTCTACCACCATGGGTAGATTCAGGCCCCAGGCAGAAGGGCGGTGGCCTGGGGCGTAAGGCCCATCGCCTTTGTATATTTTAACATTGTAGCTACAATAAAACGCTACAGTCAACTAAGCTGCCTGGGCCTTGGCCCAGTTCGCCTGGAGCCTGGCCCATTGCTAGGTCTGCCACTGTCTCCCACCATTTGTTAGAAGCAACTCCACTATCACCCCCTCCAACACTCTAGCTCTGTCTCTCTCTCAACCTTATTCCTCTCCTACACATATGAATGGATGCCGATCGATCTCCCTAAATACATAAGGTAGGCCTCTCTCCTCCTCCACACATATACCAGCCATTGTACCTCTATAATTAATTAGGCCTCCCCCCACCACCACACACTGATAGTTGAGAGCTATAGGTAGGTATCCATGCCACATAGACAAAATGCACCTGTCCCCTCTCACATTCTAGTAGGCCAGCCACTCTATATCTTTGACGTGGGCACACACAAATTCAATTGCACTCTTTATCGGTCGCGCGCGCGCACACACACACATCATCATCACTCTCTTCGATTCTATGGATACCTCAAGCCGATGATACCTCCACTCTCTTCTTGTGGATCGTCCCCTCTATATATATGATATATCCAGGACTCTATTTCACACACATTGCATATGTTACATTTTTTGATTGACCCCCCCCCCTGGCAAAAAACACTCACGAACCCACACACCATATCTCTCTACATTTGTATCTCTCTCACACAACCCCACATAGGTGGTGTACATACACGAAGAGAATAGGTGCATGTATTCACGCTTCGTGCCCAGCCACACCCGCGCGGGTACACGGTGGAGCTCATTTCTGTATGAAAATGGCAGCCCATGTGCTAATTTGAATGCGTGTAGTGGTTGTTTACCTACGAAGGTCATGTACCATGCGTGCACGAAACGAAGTTCGACTTGATGCATTGGGGCATTATTTTTAAATAAAGTTATATCGCTCAAAGGCACGTACACAGAATATAAAACGATTTTTATGGAGAAAAAGGTAGTCTGCTCCACTATATACAATAGAGCCTGTCTGCCTTGGTTTATCTCTCTTCAAAGGATCTCACACAAGGCGGCGGTGGCCTCTTTCTCTCCGACCGTTGGTCACTGATCCGGCCGCATCTCGTCCGCCTACGGGAAGGGAGGATGTGTATCGTTTCTCCGTTCGACGGCGCCGAGGCAGCACGTCCTGATCTACTATACCCGCCGTTCTCTCTAACCAAGCTCCGATGCGGTAGGGCCTATGCCACCTGCTCGCTGCCGTAGTATGGGAATACCTCGCCCGCCGCCGCTCACCAAGTTACATCCCGATGACCCCTAGGTATCCCCTCTGGCCTTGATCCACTGCCCGTCTTCCCACGTTGTTGCATGTGGAAAATCTTGCATGTGGATCTTCCATAGTTCTTTGCCAAAACGTAGCTCGTCCAGCGTACTTTCCATATTGAAATCTCGTCCTCACACCATTTTAGACAAACACAACCGTGTTGTTATCTTCCCTTAGGACAAGGAATATGCTTATTTTTTGTCGTTGTATGTGTCATCAACTGTTATCGGCCAGTAATTGTTTCCTTTCTACCTCTTTTTTGCAAACATGGCTATCTATTTCACCTTGTTGCTATTGTGACCTTTTGGTGAACTGCACAAATCACTTTTTTTCTTAAGAGTGTTTTGTGCAGTTGTACTAAAATGTCACACGGGCAACGTCTCTACATTTCAGTGCGACTACACAAAGGGAGATTGGTTTTGCTCTATCCTCCTCATCCAACTCCGAGCCTAATCTTCTCCAACTATTTGCTTAATCATCTCCAACTAGTTAGTCTTAAGAGAGACTGCAAAGGTGACCGACTTCTATTTGTGTGTTTATTGTTTCATCAGCAGTCCTCTATTATCGTAATCAAACTTAATATCTTTGGAACAGGGATGCTCAGCTCTATTTTAGTGGAACTGCACAAAATGATCGGAATGTTGCATGCTCCAGACAGCTACTTTTTTCCCAACATGCCTTGTTGATTTAGACAGAGCTGGGGGGACGTTGCTGCCAATGAAAGCATGGATCAATTTTAATTTAACACCTTCCCACAACTTTGTCTTCAATTGTGATGTCAATATTAGCTCTGATCTGCTAATCATTGAGATGCATTAGTAAGGAAGTTAGTTTTTTATTGTTTCCGAAAGAGCATCGATGGCAAGACACATGAAATAGAAGCTGAAATCTCAGAGTATTGTACAATTTCATGTCACTGTAAAATTATTTGTATAGTACGTCAATTATGTAAACAAAATGTTGGAAGCTTGATAGCATTGCCAGAAGCCTCTTCAACATCCGGGTCCATGTGGCATGCACAAAATTATACTCCTCCATTCCTAAATATTTGTCTTTTACAAATTTCAAATGGGCATATTTTAGAGTGTAGATTCACTAATTTTGCTTCGTATGTAGTCACTCATTGAAATCTCTAGAAAGACAAATACTCCGGAGTATATTTAAGAACCAAGGGAGTAGTGCACAACCGCATGGGAGACTCAGCCCGGTCGTTGTGCCGCATTAATAGTGAGTAATGAGCAGTCAAATCATAAGCCCCACCTTTCCCACTATAAGTTGCTCGAAAGAAACAACCATCAATATGCTCTTCTTTGAATCCGCTCATGCTACTCCATCCGTCACTGTTTATAGAGCGTGCTTCAATAAAATAAAAAATCTCTAGGACCAAGGCGACTAGCGATCGGCCTGAAAAATAGCATTGGTGTTATAGCACGGCGTCTATTACTAGAGGAAATAATGCGTACACACATGCATGCAGTGCTTCCACCCCGGGTACACACATGCATGCACTTACTCCACTCCATAGTACATCGAGAGAAGATTGTGGACTTGATTGCAGTTACCATGCCCTAATTAATTGAGCATTAAACTAAATGCGTCTAAAGTCTCTCTGGTGGTGGAAATGCATTGAGAGAAATGCATCGGAATGAAGCGTGCCCTGTAAACTATGATGGAGGGAGGAGTAGTATGAAGGTGCAAAACCAAGTACGCGTATGGCCAGTCGGTGAACGCACCTCCTCTTGGCATATCACTGACATGGCAAACCGGAGTGTGAGCAAACTGATCTCAATTGACGGCAAAATGGCCAACCCGCTGTTCCTTGAGAGAGACGAGGAGCGAGAACACACAAACGGGCTGACGCGGAGGCCCAGATATATTCAAGCATGGTTGATCAATATCATCATTACATGTTCGATGTTCTTTAATACTATACTATTGGGCTGCCGTTTTCCACCCTTCTACCGAATAAATGTGTACTTTATCAGAGATTAAAATAAGAGTACAGACGCTCCATCATGGGGTTCTAGTAGTAGTACTACTCGTACTACTAAACCTTGTGCTTGGCTCTTCGCCTCTTCGTGAAGTCGAAAAATGATGGTACTCCGCATGCTGGGTACTACAGTGTATGCCTCTGGTAATCTGACACCGAATGAACTGATGCATGTCCACCGCCTGGGTGAGGGTAGGTTGCATTAGTCAAAAGGCGTAAGAGAGCTTCACCTTGTCCTGCAAGCTACTCCTCATTCTACGAGTTGACGGGACACACGAAAAACTAGTGCTAGCCCACACTCCCTCCTTTCCAGTTAATATGGCTTAATCTATTTTGTGGGTAAATGAGAGGGCTTTATTCATATATAAGCATTCTTAGGACGATCATCCGAGAGACTGGTCACTAGGAAGCGAGGTACCCCGCAAAAAAAGAAGAAGGAAGCGAGGTGTTTCATCAAGCCAACTCTCGGCCACATTCAAAGTGCAGCAAGCACGGTTCGCACAAAGATGCGCCGTAGGGTTCGCTGACCCGTTTAAATGCTGAATAACAAAAAAAGAGGAAATATTACCGAGCGCTCGTATTTCTAACAGGATATGAGCCAGAATTAAGCGAGAATTGTGGTGAGTGTTCCATGAAATCAACTTCCATTTTATCACATGCGAGAACCCTCGAAGAGAACCAAATGTGTTGAAGATTGCTTTATCACATTTTTAAAATATAATAAGAGTGCAGACGCTCCTCCATCCGGTTCCTAGTAGTATAGTACATACCTCTATAGTAGTAGTACTAGTACTAGTAAACTTTGTGCTTGGATGTTCACCTTTTCGTGAAGTCGAACAATAATAGTACTAGTATAGTGTATGCTTCGGCAATCTGACACTGAATTAACTGTTGCACGTCCACTGCCTGAGCGAGAGAGAGCTTCCATTAGTCAAAAGTTTCTCCTTGTCCTGTGAGCCACCGCGCGCAAGCTTCTCCCGTCCTACAAGCTTCTCCTCGTTCGGCAAGTTGACGGGCCACATCAAAGTAATCCTACTCCATACTGCCTCCTTTCCGGTTAATATGGCTTAATTTCAAACGAGATAAGTACACTGTCTGTCACTGTATATTTATAAAAAATACGGTCAGTGGACTTCATAATATGCTCATTGCGCTCAATATATAAATTTTCCGGTGTTTATACGGTCACTAGCTCACCCTGGCTGAGTATGTGTGTGCATGCACATGTATGTTCAGCACTTGAGCATGGCCGTGTGTGTTCCGTCGTGTGCTCGGACATGCATGCATTAGGGCATCGTGGGCGTTTTTGCGTCCATGTGTACATCTGACTGTTGTATGCATGCACGAGGTTGTAGTCCCTCACAATCACATGTTCATAAGTCAATGCTTTGTCAAAACGTTGCATGCAAGGTTTAATCATCGTTGTTCATGCATGCATTCCCGATATTAGTACGTTGGTAAACACAATTTCTTGAGGAAAACGAGCCCATCAATTGAGTACAAAGGGGACCAATAAGCCAGGATAGAGGGAGTGCCAGTAGTGAACCGGAAGGAGGGAGTAGGTACTAGTAGTACAGTACTACGTAACAATGTGCAGTAACAAATTCCTCTATGCACATCATGTCTACGTGTCATGCAATAAAATATAGATAAGTACAAGTGAGACTCAAGAACGGTCATACACGTAGGGGGGATACGTGTAGGGGACACTAAGGAGCAGTCAAATCACATAGTAAGTTTGTCGGAAGAAGAAACCATCATTCCACTCTTCAATGGCACGTACGTAATATAAAATGGTTGATACATAGAGAAAAAGAAAACCACTATATATACACTAGCAGGAGCCTAAGCTACAAGCCTACTTGCTTGGGTTGCTCTCTTCACAAGCATAGAACGACGGTGGCCACACCTCTGGTCACATATCTGGCCTGATCCCGCCGCTGGGGGAAGGGAACGATGTTCTGCGTAGACGCGGTCGACATCGGCGAGGGAGAAAACCCACAGTCGGTGCGTCCCAATCAAGGGTCCCTGCGGTATGGGATGATGCTGCCTCCCAACTGCCCTTCTAGCTACAGCCCGACGTCCCAGGTAGTACATCTTCCTTTTGGAGCCGGCTTGCTCCACTGCCGCACCTCCCCACATAGCTCCATCTCCATGTCGATCTTTTTCTGCTTCTGCCGACTTCTATTTGTGATGAGTTTATGTCTCATTAACTACTGCCAGTACTATTATTCTAATCACACTTCTTCAATATCTTTGCCATCAGGGATGCTCAGCTCGATTTTAGTGGAACTGCACAAAATCATCATATGATCCGAGGGTGTCAGCCGTCTTTCCTTCGACAGGTTCTACCTAGCCAGGAAATTAAATCATGTTTAGGGTTTAGGGTTTAGGTCGTAGTGATCCCATCAGTAGTTTTTCTTTTGTACACGCTCTCACAACTTTTGTCTTTAGTTGTGAAGTAAATATTGGCTATGATCTGTGAATCATAGAGATGCATCAGCATGCGTGTTAGTTTTCCTTTGTATTTGATGGAATGTTGTAATGGGGCAACCTTGGAGTAGGAATGAAAATGGAGTGGAAAGTTCTCGATTTTCTAGAAAAAAATGGAAACGGAGAGAAACCAACGTTTTGTTTCGCTAGATCGTGCCATCGAGCAAAACCAACGCTTAAATCACGTCTGTCGCGTTTGTGTCTCATCCTCCTCGACAGCTCCACCCCACACGGTTACTCGGCATGCCACTCACCGCAAACTGAGTATACAATAACTTTCCCGCCTGCTTGTCCATGGATCGCACCATGGAGTACTAGCACTACTGGAAGAGATTGACGAGTTGGGGGAACAGCTAGCTGTAGCATGGACTCCCAAGAACTTTTTACATGCATGTTGTGGCCGGCTATTGCGGCCTTTGAATGCGGAGCAGTCGCGTGCACCGGGAAGTGGCGCGGGAAACGCTCTCTTGGCCGGTGCGCCGCTTCAATGCCAGCTCAAGTGAGAGGTCACGTTCGCTCTCGCCGGGCATGAATGCGGCACTGACCGTTTTGGGTGGGAAGCACGTGTGAGTGATGAAGAGGGTTCAGGTTGGTCAGCAGAGGGCATGGCAGCGGTCTGGATGCCTGCAAACAAGAGATGATGTACGTTAATATTGCTACGTATATAATTAACAACGTAAATAATGTGTCAGTTGGACAAATATGATTGGAGATGGAGATGGAATTTTACGTAAACACGGATATGCATGTCTATGTCTATGTGTGTGTGCGCGACGACTCTCGCGACCTGGAAGCGGGGGCGTGTTTTTTTGATCGAGTTTTCTTTCTTGGTACGTTAAAAAATTGTCCGCCACTTTTTGTTTCTTTTTTCCGGGAACACGCGTATTCTATTTAAAACCACTGCTATGGAGAGCTTTTTTACTCCATTGTATATATAGCCTCTTGTTTGATAGGGTTTCTCGCGTCTCGCTCTCTCACCCTCTCCATATCAAAACAAGATGACAGTGGCCACTCTATCTCTCTCCTCACCGGTGGTCATAGATCCAACCGAATCCCGTCCGCTACGAGAGGTGAGGCGGTGCAATTTTGACATTGTTGCCATCGGCGATGGAGGAAGCCGATGTGCACCATCCTCTTAGAGTCGGCGCTGGCGCGGACGAAGGTCCTTCGCGGCCTTGTTCCTTGCCGTCGTGTGGGAAAATCATGCACGCCCGCCTAAGCGACATCTCGCCGACCTGAGGTATAAATTATTGTACTGGTCCAACTCCCGAGGTCGCTGCATGCGGGTTTTCTTCTGAGCGTGTAACATCTCAAATTTTCAATTTGGAATGTTATATATAGGACATCATATTGCACATCATATTTTATTGCATTTCATTTTGCGATCCTCAAAATTCTAAGCAACTCAAGGACCCACGGAGAGAGTTGGGGATTTCATTGTTTTCATATTTGAATTTTCTCAAATATCGAAAACAAGGATCATTTTGATTTTATTATTTTTCTCTCCAAAAATATTTCAAATTAAAATATATGAGAGGAGATAATATGAGTTCTTCAAAATAAATGAGATATTGGAGGAAAAATGTTAAAATCAAATAAATATTTTTTTTTGGATTTTATTGCTATTTTATTCAAATTAGAAAAATATGCATTTTTCAAAAGTGCATTTTTAAGCCAAGAAAATATTCACTTTGTTCTAAATATTCAATTTAGATGGTGAATTTTTTTTGGCATTTTTAGATTTTTTATTTTATTTTTTAGGATTTTTCCGGTGGAGTCTGTTTTTTTTTTAAAAGTCAACCGACCTAAACGGGCCGTTACTGAGCCGGACTCCTACCGGGCGTGGCTTTATAAGCCGCCGCCCGAGGCCCCCTAGCCCACCAAGCCACCCCGCCCCGAAACCCTAACCCTAGCACACCGCCGCCAGTGCCGCCCGCGCCGCTCGCCGCCGTTCGCCGGACCCGCCATCATTTTTTTCCGATTTAGGTAAAAATCGTTCGGCTTTTTTAACCCTAGACGCGTTTTTTATATTTTTATCGGTTTGGTTTTTGATGGTTTATTTATTTAGCGCACGTTCGTCCATTCGTTCGTTCTAACGAACGCTACTCGCCGGTTAGGTTCAGACTGGGAACGTTCGCTCGTTAGTCTTTCTTTTTATTTTCGTCCAGGGACCTATCCGTGATTATTTTTATCGCATATTAGCCCCTGATCTTCAAACGCTCGCCGTTTCTTAACCGTTTGTCCAAATCTAGTGAAACCAACGCCAAAATCTTCATCTCGAAGCCCTATTTATGTTTAATCAACTTGAACAAGGTTTTGACAAATTAAAATTTTGTTGCAAGCAGATTTGTTTTTGAAGTTCTTTTGACCATAGTTTCAGTTCCGAATCTCCGGTTCGATTGATTCTTTTTGCAAAACGAACCTCTTCAGTTGAACTTTCCATTTGGATCTTCTTATTTGAAGTTTTTCCCTTGCATCTTTGCTTGAGTGCTTATGTATGCTATTGTTTGTTTGCGCTAGATTTCCCGGAGTGCGCAGCGTGCTACTACGAGTCACTAGGTTTTGCGGATCATCAGCAAGGCAAGTAACACTTTGATCATATCCCTTTTACCCAGTTTTATGCATTAGTTACAACCCTCAAACATTGCATGCGTAGGATCTCTTAACTTGTGGGTTTGGTAAGTAGATGATGAGGTAGAACCTATTACCCTTTTATTATCAAACCCCGGGAGTTACTTCTACGTTATGCTACTTATTGCCATGCTATGCTCGTAGACGTGGATTGGGTTTGAGTGTATCCATGACAGATGTGAGATTATTAATTAATTCTTTACTTAAGGTGGCTACTTAAATACACATTTGGGTGGATTGGTTGCGGGCACCTGGGGATATACCAGTGTTGTCCTCTTTGGTTCGCCACCCAGGCTCAAAGGGATCATAAGATTATTCATGTTGGAATCTTCCGTGTGCAGCCACATGCCATTATGGGCTCTGGCATAGTTGAGTAAGTTGTGGGAAACCTTTCTATGATGGGCTAGCAGATGTAGTGGATTGTAGGTGTACCGGCCTATCTATCGATTAAGGGGACCTCTTTGGAAAGACTGTGTCTCGGTCATCTGTTTCTCAAACACCATGCAGTGCGAGAAAATACAGCGGAGGTGATCGAGAATTGTGGGGAAAAGTGCGCAAACCTCTACAGAGTGTACAAACTAATCATGATTAGCCGCGTCCCCGGTTAAGGACATATTGAGTATCTGGTTCTTGGATTATCATGTGGATCTCGTCACTCTAAATTAATTTGTTGGGATGTTAATTACTTTTAATTGGGATTGAGATGGGGTTTTACCATTCTCAATGTTTTTCAACTACCATGATAGCTAAGTAAAATATATTCCTTTGTTGTAGGGAAAAATTGGCTTTTCGCAAAAACATTATAACCATAGAGCCTCCACCAGCCATATATGCATATAGTAATAGCATTTACTTGTTCATTGCTCTACTATGTTATCTTGCGAGCATATTCCATGTGCTGACCCGTTTTAGCCTGCAACATATCATGTTGCAGACTTTTCAGATGAAGAGTAATGTGCGCTAGGTCATTTGTCATGCACTCAGCTATGTCGTTGGAGTTGATGGACTCACTTTATCTTCCAAGCCTTCCGCTTTTATCTTACTTAGCTGGCCTTAAGCCATACTTATTGTAATAAGTTCTCTTTGGAGACATTCGATGTAATAAGTGTGTGATTGCTACTCTGTTATAAATTCTTCAAGTACTGTGTGTGTCAGCATTACCTATCCAGGGATGACACTTATGCACAGAGATTTGACCGCTTGCGGTCGGATCGCTACAAGATGGTATCAAAGCACACGCTGAATGTAGGACACGGCCACTAAGTTGAGCCATAGGTCACTCTTCTCTACTCATTTCTGACTCCTCTCCATTTTCTACTCTATAGGATGGAGGACACAAGGAATAAGTGTACACAGCCGGATGAAGACACACCTTTTGGACGACACTTGAAGGAAGTCACTAGGTACATGAAGATTGGAATACCAAGCTTCACCGGGACCTACACCGCCACATTACCAGAAGAGGATCGTTGGATGATTCGAGGTCAAGTTCCCGGAAGGACATTCACGCTAGTAACTGAGCCCATAGAGTTTTCCTTTGATGCACCAACCTGGAGTCTAGGCAAGAGCATGGCGGCCCACATCGCCATGGGACGCATCGGAGAAGTTTATTACAAGGAGCTTAAGGACACTATTTACCAGATATGTGGGCGCTGAGATGAGCAATGGGAGATGATCATCACCAGGAAGGACAGGTCCATTGCAGCCTTCATCCAGGAGTTAAATCATCACATTCTTCGCCAGGAGAACCAAATGTGCGCAAGCATGATAGATATGAAGAAGTTGATTACTAGGCACATGGAGATGGAAGAGGAACTCAAGTCTACACGTGACGGATATGAGGAGGAAATCATCATACTAGTGGAGAAGAATGACGACCTGACAAGGAAGCTAGGAGTGTTCATGGGAGACCCTGCGTGAGGAGGAGATGATGACCACCCCAAGGACTACATCATCATCGATGACACCGACTCCGACCCCAGTGATGATGATTATGAAGATGAAGCTGGAGCAGATATCATGGAATCTTCTACCGATCAAAATTTCTAGTCGACCACCATATTATTAGTAGTATTCCCCCATGTATATAGTAGTAGTCCGAGCACTGTAACTGTCAGGACCCCGATTCTAAGTCACATCGATCTAGCCGGTAACACCTCATATCACTTTGCGGCCTCACGCACGGTATTCCCACAGGTGTCGCCTTACCATGGCCCGGGACAGTTTGCGCCTTTTGGCTCATGTATATGATAGTGTCACTAGCATCCATATGAAAGAGAACCCATGCCGACATGACTAGTCGTGAACCCAAAGTGGCACTAACTTACAAGGATAGGCATACATGAATCAACATCGAGCATGTCGGTCAGCAGCCTGCGAATCCGGGCTGTAGCACTGGGCTAACAGGACTCCTGATGTCACCGCGTGACATTTCCCCGAAGGGACAAAGTGAATCACATGCCGGTCAGTCAAGTGTTCCGGAGCAGTAGTGCTAGGCTAGCAGGACTCCGGTGAACCGGAATGTAGCGGACTACTATGGCTCATGGAAGCACAAGACTACATTTCCCCATAAGAGATGCTACCAAGGATAAACAACTAGGTTGTCGGATCCCACACATACCAAGCATTTCAATCATACACACAATATGCTCGATATGTGTAAATACAACATGGCATCACAACAAAACACTACAAAGTATTTATTCAATACGCTCCGAGGAGCGAGATATTACAAACATGGGTCTCATGACCCAACATTCAGAGCATACAAGTCAAAGCACATGCGGAATCTTAACATGTCTGAGTACAGACATCTACAAATGAAAAAGGTTGAGAAGCCTGACTATCTACCAGATCCTGCTGAGGACACAAGATCGTAGCTGAGGTATCAAGCTAAACGTCGAAGTCCACACGGAACTACTAGCAAGACTAACGTCTCTCCACAAAACATAAAAATAGGCAAACGTGAGTACAAATGTACCCAGCCAGACTTACATCAGAACTAGCTACATATGCATCGGTATCAACAAAGAGGGTGGTGTAGTTTGACTGCAGCAAGCCAGCTTTGACTCAGTGGCTATCCTAAACTATGACTGCAAGTAACTCTTTTGAGGTGGCGCACACGAGTCCACATATTCACCATATCAATACACCACTATGGATCCGCTCTCGTCTCCCTACGAGAAGGCCATCCATAGCACTCATGCTTATCTTGCGAGTTTTAGAGTATCCACTTTCACTTGTCTATGAACTGTTATAGGCAACACAGAATTCCTTTACCGCGGACACGGCCATTCGAATAGATCATTTATAACCCTGCAGGGGTGTACTTCCTCACACATGTTTCCACCACTTAGCGCATGCACACGACATGTGCTCGGCAGACTTCAAGCGAAAGCCAACGTGGGTGTAGACCACGATCTAACTAACAACACAAGTCTCTAGTCCAGGTTTATCGCCAATTCGGATTCCATCCGCGAGGAGATCCGGCCGGGGTTTCGCTCACAACCCCAAACGATGTGTGCAGGGTTCCCGAGACACCAAACGGGCACCCGGTACACCATGACACATGCCTACTGCATCACATCCCACCCGCGGTCAGCACTGCGCACGGCCTCCAGCATACTACAAACACCAGAAACTACTTGCAACTCCTGGACAGAGGACAAGGGTGGTTAATAAGATGAGCGGGGTCATATTTCAGGGCCCAACGTGTGGTAGTAGCTGTTCATGGATCACAAACACAGAACTCAGTTCCTAAGGACAGTTTTAATGAGACACCCTACTACTCCTACATGGCCTCTCACCACTACCTTTACCAAATCGTGTTCACACACTTAGCTCACACATGGTAGGACATGTTCACAACTTTCCAATTGATCCTCGATGAATCAGACCTGACACAACTCTAAGCAATAGCAGGCATGGCAAACAAGCATGAATGAGTAGGCACATCAAGGCTCAAACAACTCCTACTCATGCTAGTGAGTTTCATCTATTTCCTGTGGCAATGACAGGTCATGCAGAGGAAAGGGGTTCAACTACCGCAGCATGTAACAGTTGAATCGTTGTTGTCCTAATGAAGTAAAAGAGAGCAGGAGCAAGAGAGTGGGATTGTATCGGAATGAACAAGGGGGTTTTGCTTGCATGGCACTTCTGAAGATAATATAGCTCTTCATCGGTGTCATCGAACTCATCGTCGGAACCACGTTTATCGAGAGGGGACAAATACCGACAACAGAGAAAGAAACACAATCAATGCAATGCACAATATGATGCATGATCATTACATGGTAAAATGAGTGTGTTGGGCTAATGCAACTACAACCAGATGGGTTTGAGCTATTTTGAACCAAAGATTCAAAGTTTAAACTCATTTGTGATCTTAAATAGTGCCTTATCATGTTTTGCACTAAATAGCAAGTTAACTTGTTTAAACATGCATGAAACCAGTACATATGGATAGATTGGATTTTTCTGATCATTTTTCATATATAACACTTTGCATTTGGAGTTACAGATTAATTTCTATGATTTTTAGAAGTTAGCTCTGTTTTCTGGAATTTCTTGAATAAGAATAAATCCAGAAAATAATTAACTACGGCACTGTGACGTCAGCGGTCAACGGGGAGGGTCCAGGTCAAACCTGACCAGTGGGGCCCGCGTGTCAGTGTCACAGCTAATTAACAGAGTTAATTAGTGCTAAGTTAAATACTAACCTGAGTTAATTAGGGCGTGGGCCCACATGCCAGTGACTTATCTGGTTAACTAAAAGTTAATTAGCACTAAACTAAAATTAGCAGGGCTCTAGGCCCACTTGTCCGGACCCAGGGGAGGTCAACCCCCTGGTTAGCGGGGTCAAACCCGCCGGCGACTCGACACCGGCGAAGCCCGAGACGGTGGCGCGGCTCGGAAAACGCCCATAGGGCACGGACGAGGCCGTTCTTGGGCTCGTTGGAGAGCTCTTGTCGGCGCGCGTCGAGTGGTGGTGGAGGCCGGGCCTATGGTGGCCGGAGCTGATCACGGCGAGCTCCAAGGCGGCGGCCGAAGTTCAGGCAACGACGGGTTCGGCGCTACGGTGCATGGAAGGAGGAGCTGGTGAGCGCTACGGGCTCCTGGGAGCGCATTGAGTGCAATGACGCGCTCGGTTTGGATGGAGGCGAACCAAAACGACGACAGCGACAAGTCCGGCGCCGGTGAGGTCTCGGTCTCGACGGAAACGAGGGCTACGATGAGCTAATGGACATGGGAGTAGGGGGTCGGTAGAGGAGCTCACGGCGAGTGCAGAGGTGGCCTCGGCGTGCTCGGGGGAGCACCGGAGCGAGCGGGGCGGCGAGAGGGATCCCCGGCGGCCAGCGATGAAGATGATGAAGATGGCGTCGATGCAGGACCTCCGGCGAGGCGTGGCTGGACGGTGAGGACGAGGGAGGCGTGGCGATGCTCGTGGACACGTCGGGGGAAGCGAGGGGAGAACGGAGGTTGCGTCTACGGCGTACGGCGGCGACGAGCTCCGCTCGGGCAGAGAGAGAGAGAGAGCAGAGGAGGGGGAAGAGGTCGGGAGAGAGTGAGAGAGTTCCAGGGGGTGCGTGTCGGTGTCCAGGGCGTCCAGAAGCTCAGCGGCAAGCAGGAGGTGGCGGAGCGTGTTCTTGCACGCGGCGGCCACGCGCGCGCTGTCCTCCTGGCGGGAGGTTGGTGATGACTGGCAGAGGCCAGTGGGCTGGGCCTCTACTGGGCCATGGTGGGGCGCCGGGTAAGTGGCTCAGGTAGGCTCTCTCTCTCTCTCTCTTTGATTTTCCTATTTTAGTTTCTATTTTCTATTATTCTGTAGTCTTTAGGGCTTTAGTAAAAATACTTAAACAGATCCAAAAATCATGAAACTGCTCAATGCCACTGTTTGGAATATAACCAATAGCAAACATTTTAGTTAATGATTATTTGAGCATTTAAAATATGAAATAACATTTATATTCCCAAATGCAAATACTATATGATTTAATTCAGAGCCCAAATATGTCATGGAAAAATGTGCAACACCTCTGATTATTGCTTCTAGCATTTTCCAGAAATGATGAACATTTTTGAAAGCCATTTGGATTCACTAAGAATATTTTTGAAAGCCAAATGTACAACAACAACAACAACAACAACAACAACAACAACAACAACAACAACAACAACAACAACAACAACAGCAACAGCAACAGCAACAGCAACAGCAACAGCAACAGCAACAGCAACAGCAGCAGCAGCAGCAGCAACAGCAACAGCAACAGCAACAGCAACAGCAACAGCAACAACAACAGCAACAACAACAA
>NC_041390.1:365971531-365971788 GCF_002162155.2 Triticum dicoccoides
CACCAACAACAACAACAACAGCAACAACAACAACAACAACAACAACAACAACAACAACAACAACAACAACAACAACAACAACAACAACAACAACAACAACAACAACAACAACAACAACAACAACAACAACAACAACAACAACAACAACAACAACAACAACAACAACAACAACAACAACAACAACAACAACAACAACAACAACAACAACAACAACAACAACAACAACAACAACAACAACAACAACAACAACAACAACA
>NC_041390.1:365972781-366029614 GCF_002162155.2 Triticum dicoccoides
AGCAGCAACAGCAGCAGCAGCAACAGCAGCAACAGCAGCAGCAACAGCAGCAGCAACAGCAACAGCAACAGCAACAGCAACAGCAACAGCAACAGCAACAACAACAGCAACAGCAGCAACAACAACAGCAACAACAACAGCAACAGCAAAAACAACAACGACAACGACAACAACAACAACAACAACAAGAACAACAACAACAACAACAACAACAACAACAACAACAACAACAACAACAACAACAACAACAACAACAACAACACCAACAACAACAACAAGAACAACAACAAGGATTGGATGTGATACTCGGTATGGATTGGCTATCAAAGTATGGGGGAAACATTGATTGCGCTAGTAGGTCAATTCTACTCATCACACCGGAGGGAAAAAGGATTAATTATGTATCCAGGCATACTCCACTACTAGGAAAAGGGCTATAGATGGAATTGACACTAATGGTGCACCAGGCATGTGGTGCGCCATTACTAATGGCGCACCACTCCCACGGTGCGCCATTACTAACTTGGCCCAAAAATTCCCTCGCATGCACCCCCCCACCCCCGTGGACCACCTTTTCAGTTTTAAAAAAAATAAAAGAAAATAATTTTCCCATGTGATATGTGGTCTAGTTGTTGGGAAAATTTACAAATATGAATTTCGACTTTATTTGCAAAATCTCTCTGGAATTTGTAAAATGGGCATAACTTTTGCATACGAACTCGGATTAAAAAGTTTTCTATATGAAAAATCATCTACTCGAAAAGTTACATCCAAATTTTCAAGGGGGAACCCCGTTAAACATTTTCAAAATCCTCAAAAACCTAACAGAAAAAAAGTTATGGGGCTTTTAAGATCTGGAGGCAAAAAAATTCAAAAAAATTCAAACTTACTAGTGGAGCACCGTATGCTAGGTGCGCCACTAGTAACAGAAAAAAAATTAGTTTCGATTTTTTTTCAGATTTTTTTTTCAAAATATGATACGTAATATGAACGGAAGTTTGAAATATTTTTTCAAAATTTCATCACACTCATTAACATGAACAAAGTCCTAAACATCAACATGGTTTAATAGGATTGATATGCTAGATATATCAACAAGTGCATGTGAAGTGAGCTGGTGCTGGGGTTGGATAGAACTCTGAAGTTAAGCATGCTTGGGCTAGAGTAGTGTGAAAATGGGTGACCTTTCGGGAAGTTTGACCACGGAGTGCAATTTGACCTGAGATTAAGCATATTGACCTAAGATTAAGCCATAGTGACCCGAGATTAAGATAACAAATTAAAAAAATTGAATTTTTTTAAAAAAAATTGAAAAAAAATATTACTAATGGCGCACTTCTATGTGGTGCGCCATTACTAAGTCAGATAGTAATGGCGCACCTCTAGGCATACTAATGGCGCACTACAGGTGCGCCATTAGTATCTGGTATACTAATGGCGCACCAGTGGTGCGCCATTAGTAAAAAATACTAGTGGCACCATTAAGGTTCAGTCAGTCACTGAGTGGTTGGCACCCACCTCAGTTGGAGAGATCCACAGTTTTCTAGGACTCACAGGATGTTATCGGAGATTCATTGAGAATTTCTCTAAGATTGCAAAGCCCATGACAGATTTGTTGAAGAAGGATACCAAGTTCAAATGGACCGATGAATGTGGGGAAAGTTTTCAGGAGTTGAAGAAACAATTGACTACAACCCCAGTGTTGATTCTGCCAGATATACGTAAGGATTTCCAAGTGTATTGTTGTAACGCCCCGAGACCGATGTGCCAGGTGTCCGCCAGTTATTCGCTGTTGTTGCCTTGTCATTGCTTGCGTGTCATGCATTGCATATCATGTCATCATGTGCATTTCATTTGCATACATGTTCGTCTCATGCATCCGAGCATTTGCCTCGTTGTTCGTTTTGCATTCTGGTGCTCCTATGTCACCCGGTGGTCCTTTCTACCTTTCTTTCGTGTGCGGGTGTTAAACATTTCCAGATTGGACCGAGACTTGTCATGCGGCCTTGGTTTACTACCGGTAGACCGCCTGTCAAGTTTCGTGCCATTTGGACTTCGTTTGATGCTCCAACGGTTAACCGAGGGACCGAAAAGGCCTCGTGTGTGTTGCAGCCCAACACCCCTCCAAACTGGCCCAAAACCCACCTAAACCCTCTCCATCATCTAGATCGTTCGATCATGATCGCGTGGCCGAAAACCGCACCTCTTTTGGACTCTCCTAGCTCCCTCTACCTATAAATTTGTGGCCTCCCCCGAAATTTTCGCGCAGATAAAACCCTAGCCCCGCTCCTCGCGCCGCCGGACAAACTCCCCACCACCGGCCGGACATGTCCGCCACCAACCGCCACGTGTTCCGGCTAATAAGAGGCCGACACGTCATCACCGTAGCCTCTCGGGCCCAATCACCAAGCGCCACCTCAGCCGGCCAGCCCTCTCTCTTCACTCGGCCCGCGGAGCCCATCCGAGACCCGCACGGGCCCAAGCCGCAGCCGCCGAAGCCCGGCTTCACCGCCTCGCTCGCCGCCCGCCGGAGTCTCGCAGGACCCCGCCGGAGAGACGTCGGCCACCGCCGCCGTCCTCAAGTCACGCCGTCCCGTGCCATCTCTCATTTTCCCCTGGCTCTCTCTCTCATCCCGAGCCCCCTCTCTCTCTCTGTGCTTCCCAGGGAGCCGCCCCGCCATGACCGCCAGGGATCTCCGCGCCCGGGCCACCCCGAGCATCCTCGTCGCCGGATCCGGAGACCCCGCATCCGGATCTACCCATTCCCGATGCCTCCCCGCGTCCCCGGCCTGCGCATGCCCTCGCCAGAGTTTGGTTCCGCACCGCCGCCATGGCCTGCTGCCAGGAGGAGGACGATGCCACCAGCCCCGCTCGCGCGCGCGTAGGCCTCTCCTCGGCCCAGCTTCCCCTCGCCCGGCCTGCCTCCCTCCTTCCTCTTCGTTTTGGTCCGAAGCCCATGGGTGAGCCACCACTATTCCCTGCCCCGTGCGTGACATACTATCTTACGCCCAGTTCCAGACTTGGCGATTTTCACTAAGTCCTGAAATTTCCAGATTCAAATGCCCATGTTCATCATGTCGTATCTCCGCATCCGTAGCTCCGTTTTGGGCGTGTAGCATATCAAACTGTTCGCCTAAGAGAGTACATCATTTCATCTAATTGCATCATTTTCATTTGAGCTCATCTCGATGCCCAAAATACTGTTGGAAGAGAGCTATTTGAGTTAATTGGCAGATCTGCTGCACCAAATAGCTATTTGTCATTTTTGCCATGTTTAATGTGTGCATGATATGCCCCTGAGCTCTACATGAGTTTTGTTACATGCTTTGCCATCTTTCCAGAGGTGCTATCCATGTATTTTTGTGATATTTGTGGTGACTAGTACAAGCTTGCAAAGTGGTGCATTCGTTAACGCTGATTTCAGGGACTTAGCAATTTCACTAAGTCCTTGATCTGTTTTATCAATATGCCATATGTTCATGTTGTTTCCTAGTGATCCGTGCCTCTTTTGTGGATGATCAGTAAGGATGATTTGTTAATCTTGTAGTGCTCTATCCATCAATGTATTTGTTTGCAATTATGGAGTGCCCTATCTTGAGTCAATCGAGCACTACTTTTGCTATTTCGTGAATCTGGACAGATTGTCTACTTGTTAGCGATTTTGCCGAGGATGTTGTTGTTGATCCGTGGATGCTATGTTGTTGTTCTTGCCATGTCTAGCTTATATAATGTGTATTCTCGATGGGTATATGCTTATTTTGTCATTCCTTGCTCTGTAGTGAGCGCATCGAGCTCGTAAACATGCCTACTCGTTAACTGATTTGCATGCCCCAGTTTTTCACCAAGTCGGTAACCTGATTATGTTTTTGCCATGTTCACATGCTTGCAATTGTATTTTATTATCCCTTTTGGCTCAAGGTCACTAAGGGATTTTTGTTAAGCTCTTTGAGTAGCTCCATGCCATGCCTTGCTTTGCGATGTTAAGTTCATGTAACATCTAGTTTTCATGCTCCAAAGTGTGCTATCTGATCTGAAATTCCAGGCTTGTGTTAATTTCACTAAGTCTGAAACCTGTTTGTCATTTGCATTTTTGCCATGCTTGTTTGAACCTGTTAATGGATGAATTGGCCGTAGCTCAGTGTTCATCTTTTGTTAATCTTTATGAGTGGATCCCTGCCATGTATTTTTTTGCCATGTTTGAGTCCTGTAGCATATTTATCTTGTTGCATTTAGATGGCTACTTGCTGTTTATCGCAGACCGGTGCCATATTTGTTTTGCTTGCCATTTCCAAACCGTGCATCCGATTCCGGTGATCTTTATATCGATTTCAACCGAAATCACCTCATCTTTCCAGTGGCACTCTTGGATTTCCAAGTTGATGCCAGGTTCAATCTTTCCTTTCCAAATCATTGCATATGCACCGCATACCGCATCCCGCATATCATACCATGTTCATGTGTTGGTTGTTTACTATGTTGTTTACTTCTTTCTGGTGTTTGCTCCTTCGGGTTGGTTCCGGAAACGTCGCGTTTGCGAGGACCCGTTCGTCTACGTCCGTTTATCTTCTTCATGGACTCATTCTTCTTCTTTGCGGGATTTCAGGCAAGTTGCTCGCTCTTTTGCCATGCCTATGCTGCGATACCAACCACTTGCTTATCATGCCTCCCATATTATTGGACCAAGCCTCTAACCCACCTTGTCCTGGCAAACCATTGTTTGGCTATGTTACCACTTTGCTCAGCCCCTCTTATAGCATTGTAAGTTGTAGGTGAAGATTAAAGTTTGTTCCTTGTTGGAACATGGAGATGTTGTTCCTTGTTGGGATAGCACAATATATCTTATTTAATTAATGCATCTATATACTTGGTAAAGGGTGGAAGGCTCGGCCTTATGCCTGGTGTTTTGCTCCACCCTTGCCGCCCTAGTTTCCGTCATATCGGTGTTATGTTCCCGGATTTTGCGTTCCTTACGCGGTTGGGCTATAATGGGAACCCCTTGACAGTTCGCCTTGAATAAAACTCTTCCAACAATGCCCAACATTGGTTTTACCATTCGCCACCTAGCCTTTTCTTCCCCTTGGGTTCTGCAGACTCAAGGGTCATCATTATTTCAATCCCCCCCGGGCCAGTGCTCCTCTGAGTGTTGGTCCAAACTGTCAGCCGTCGGTGACCACCAGGGGCAATTCTGGGCTGGCCTACCGGAAGTTTAGACAATCTGAGTGTGCCCTGAGAACGAGATATGTGCAGCTCCTATCGGGATTTGTCGGCACATTCGGGCGGTGTTGCTGGATTTGTTTTAACTTGTCGAAGTTGTCTTGTAGAACCGGGATACCGAGTCTGATCAGAATGTCTCGGGAGAAGGTTTATCCTTCGTTGACCGTGATAGCTTGTGATGGGCTAAGTTGGGACACCCCTGTAGGGATTTGAACTTTTGAAAGCCGTGCCCGCGGTTATGGGTAGATGGGAATTTGTTAATGTCTGGTTGTAGAAAACCTGAAGTTGACCTTAATTAAAATACATCAACCGTGTGTGTAACCGTGATGGTCTCTTTCCGGCGGAGTTCGGGAAGTGAACACGGTGTTGGAGTTATGTTTGACATAGGTTGTTCTAGTCGCTTGCTGCAGCTCCACCTCATACCTTTTACCTTACCCATAAGCTTAAATAGTCTTGATCGCGAGGGTGTGAGATTGCTGAGTCCCAGGGACTCACAGATACTTCCAAAACCAGCTTGCAGGTGCCGAGGTTACCGTGCAGATGACGCAAACAAGCTCAAGGAGGAGCTCGATGAAGATCTTGTCCTTTATGTTGTTTCGTTTCCAGTTGATTAGTAGTGGAGCCTAGTCGGGACGATAGGGGATCTGTGTAGCATTTGGGGTAGTCTTCTTTTATTTTGGTTCCGTAGTCGGACCTTGGTTGTATTTGGTTGATGTAATGCTTTATTCATGTATTTGTGTGAAGTGGCGGTTGTAAGCCAACTATGTATCCCTTTTCCCTTATGTATTACATGGGTTGTGTGAAGATTACCTCACTTGCGACATTGCTTTCAATGTGGTTATGCCTCTAAGTCATGCTTCGGCACGTGGGAGATATAGCCGCATCGAGGGCGTGACAATTGTGACGTGTCTCGTTTAGGACTTGGAGGCGTGCTTATGCAAGACGGTAGAGTTGTTTCATATGCCTCATGACAGCTTCGACCGCATGAATTGAATTATGTCACACATGATTTGGAGTTAGCAGCAGTAGTGTATGCACTCAAAACCTGGAGACATTTTCTTATTGGAAACGATTGTGATGTGTACATAGATCATAAGAGTTTAAAGTATATTTTTCACACAGAAGGAGTTGAATCTCAGGCAAAGGAGATGGTTGGAGCTCATAAAGGATTACCATATGAAGTTGCACTATCATCCCAACAAGGCCAATGTCGTAGCTAGGGATGGCAATGGGTAGGGTATGGGCGGGTACAACCTCCTTCTATCCAGACCCATACCAATAGAATTTTTTTATACCAACCCACTTCAATATCCATGGATATAAACTGACACCCATGCCCATACCCAATGGGTATCCATTGGTTACAATATAGCATTCAAATTCTTAAGAGGTAAAGAAATGAGTTCAAAATTCAAGTGATCATGGTAGAGTAGTATAGCACGTATGTGGCCTCCTCCAGTGGGTGGCCTCTTGGAGGCATCAGGGGAGTATGAGCAGCAGTTGGTGGAAGGCCGACGTAGTGGAAGGTGATGGTGGGAATTGGGGATCGCTGGATCAAGTGTTCGACATGAGTCTGATAGAGAAGAGGCGATATTTCATCTTTTTGAGGAGTCACATAGGACGTATGAGGAGTGGCAAGCAGGTGATTATGAGCCTATGAGCTATGACTTGTTTTCATTTATTAATTTTTTTGGATATCCATTGGGTTACCCATGGGCACAATTTCTTACACATGCCCTACCCATATATTTTGCGACTATGGGTACCCATTACCCGTGGGTAGAAAATATCTTCAAGTCTTGCCCATACCCATTGTTTTCGGGTAGGGTACCCGCGGGAACCCATACCCATGGGCAAAATTGCCACCCCTAGTCGTACCAGATGCTTTGAGCCGGAAGAGTTACACCAATACCCTCGTAAGTGAAGGATTGCCAACGGAGTTAGCTGAAGATCTCAAGGAGCTACGTTTGGAGATAGTCCCTAGAGGTTTTGTTGCAGCATTGGAAGTTTGGTCGACATTACTGGGAAAAATTCGAGAAGCTCAGAAGGATGATAAGGAAATTGCTGAGATAAAGGAGAAGATGAGCAAAGGAAAGGCCAAAGGTTTTCATGAGGACGATTATGACACCTTGTGGTTTGAGGACCGTATATATGTGCCCAATAATGCAGAGATCAGGAAGTTAATACTCCAGGAAGCTCACGACTCGCCATACTCGATACACCCCAGAAACACCAAGATGTATTTGGATTTGAAGGAGCGTTTCTGGTGGACGGCTATGAAGAAGGATATTGCCGAGTATGTAGCCGTCTGTGATGTATGTCAAATAGTGAAGGTAGAATATCAGAAGCCAGCAGGATTATTGCAGCCTATGCCGATAACCGGATGGGAGTGGGATATGCTTGGCATGGATTTTATCACTGGATTACCCAGGACCCGATCGGGATATGACTCTATCTGGGTAGTAGTTGATCGCTTGACCAAAGTGGCTCACTTTATCCCAGTGAAAACCACCTATACCAGTGCGAAGTTGGCCAAGATATACATGACCAGGATTGTATGCCTGCATGGAGTTCTGAGGACTATTGTATCAGATAGAGGAACACAGTTTACTTCAAAGTTTTGGCACCAGCTGTACCAGACTTTGGGAACCAGACGATGTAATAAGTGTGTGATTGCTACTCTGTTATAAATCCTTCAAGTATTGTGTGTGTTAGCATTACCAATCCAGGGATGACACTTATGCACAGAGATTTCACCACTTGAGGTCGGATCGCTACAATGCAACTACTCCCCGGCTCCCCATGTATAGTAGCTAGGGTTCGTCGTTGTCATAGTATTCTCACGGGGGGGTGCAAGACGACATATGCCAAAAGGTGGCTTCGTGTGAGGGCAAGACTGCTGCCGGAATATCCAGGGATGGGTATGCGAGTAGCACGCGCTAGTTTACCCAGGTTCGGGGCTCTCTGGAGAGATAATACCCCTACTCCTGCATGTCTGAGTATATATGTGGGGTGTACATCGCGCAGTACAAGGTGCTCCTGGAGCTGTATCTGAGATCCGTAGCAATGAGAGCTAACTAGCTAGTGTGGCACATGTGCCTGGCCATGTGTGGCCGAATGAGTATGTGTACTCATACGTGAGAGAGTGTGGATGGATGGATGGGTGTGTGCCTTATATAGGCATGGCTAGCTTAGCATGTAAGCAATGTGGTGGCATGGGAACAAGGGGGTATGGTGGGGTGTCATGCTTGTCCCCTGGGTCACTTCATATATAGTGCCCGGAGACAAGTGACACTATACATGATGGCATTGAGGTACAGTCGTCTCGTCCGCGGTATGGCCGCCATGTCGGGGTCTTGTTGGTGTCGGGTCAGGCTGCAGTCGGTAGTCGGTTGGTTGGCGCAGTCGGCAGCCGGCTGGTTGGCGCAGTCAGCAGCCGGCTAGTTGGCGCAGTTGGCAGCCGGCAGCCGTCCGGGCAGAGCAGTCGGACGGGGAGCCGGCAGGAGCGACTGAGCAGTCGGACTGAGGGGCTTTGCTAGCCCCGATGTCTTGATTTATTGTCTCACCGTCTTTGGGGTATCTGTGTCCAATAACTCCGACAATAGCCCCCAAGCCTTCGGCCAACTTTGGCAAAGTTGGGCGAAGGTTTTTTGGCGAGTGTTGATGGAAATGATCATGAAAAAGACAAAGTTAGTCCACGCAGATATATCAAATGTTTGCTTTTAGCATTGCAAGTTTTATGCAGAGGGTGCTGACTCGGTTTCGTCCGAGCCCCTTTAATCTTTTTCGTGTTCCCTCTGCTTTTTGGTTTGTGCTCTTGCTTGCCGGACAGCCGCTCTGCGGTCTGTGGCTGAGAGTGGGCCGCGAAACAGAGTGTACAGTACTCAGAGTCTAGGAGCAGATTCAACCGAGTTGATACTTGTAAAGGAAACGGTCGGGTTGCCCGAAGCGTTTCTCTTCCCGGACATTTTTCGCGTGGGGTGACCTCTGGCTTTTGGTCTTGCTGGCCGGACAGCCGCTCTGCGGTCTTTGGCTGAGAGGTGGGCCTTTGGTACTGCACACGATATTAAGCCGTCTGCGGGAAAACGTCTCAGGCCAAGCAGCCAGCCCCCGGTCCAACTCTGTCTGGCCCCGGGGCGAACAGTGATGAAACTGTAATGAAATGCGGAGATAGCCCACCAAGCATCGCTCGAGGCTATCCTTGCTTTTGCGGCAAAAAATACGTGGGTGAGGAGCTCACATTGATTTTTGTGTAGTCGCGACAGAGGTTGTCAAAGACAGGTGGAGCGGCTCGGCGCTTGCGGAGCGCGTCGGCGCACCCGCTGGGTTTAGCCTTCGAGCCCCTGGGTGCTCGAAGGGGGGTCCCGACCGGTCATGCTCGACCAGCCAGGCGGCGAGGCGTATCGCAGTGCTTTTTTCTTGTTTCTTCTCTTCTGCCGGCTGCTGGCAGCCGAACAAAACTCTTCTTGTTTTTGCTTCTTGCAATCTTCCGTGGGGGCGAGCCAGCGCACCCATTGGGTGTAGCCCCGAGATTCGGGCCGACTTCTGAGCAGTCGAGCCGGATCTTCTGGCAACTACTTTGTCTTCTTCTCTGCGCGGGCGCGTCAGCGCACCCGCTGGGTGTAGCCCCCGAGATTCGAGCCGACTGCTGAGCAGTCGGGCCGGATCTCCCGGCGACTACTTTGTCTTCTTCTTCGCGGAGGCACGTCAGCGCACCCGCTGGGTGTAGCCCCCGAGATTCGGGCCGACTGCTGATCAGTCGGACCGGATCTTTCGGCAACTACTTTGTTTTCTTCTCTGTGGGGGCGCGTCAGCGCACCCGCTGGGTGTAGCCCCCGAGATTCAGGCCGACTGCTGAGTAGTCGGGCCGGATCTTCCGTCAACTACTTTGTCTTCTTCTCTGCGGGGGCGCATAAGCGCACCCGCTAGGTGTAGCCCCCGAGATTTGGGCCGACTGCTGAGCAGTCGGGGCGGATCTTCCGGTGACTACTTTGTCTTCTTCTCCGCGGGGGCGCGTCAGCGCACCCACTGGGTGTATCCCCCGAGATTCGGGCCAACTGCTGAGCAGTCGGGCCGGATCTTCCGGCAACTACTTTGTATTCTTCTCTACGGGGGTGCATCAGCGCACCCACTGGGTGTAGCCCCTGAGATTCGGGTCGACTACTAAGCAGTCGGGCCGGATCTTCCGGCAACTACTTTGTCTTCTTCTCCACGGGGGTGCGTCAGCGCACCCCCTAGGTGTAGCCCCCGAGATTCGGGCCGACCACTGAGCAGTCAGGCCGGATCTCCCGGCGACTACTTTGTCTTCTTCTCCGCGGGGCGCGTCAGCGCACCCGCTGGGTGTAGCCCCCGAGATCCAGGCCAACTGCTGAGCAGTCTGGTCGGATCTCCCGGCGACTACTTTGTCTTCTTCTTTTTCTTCTTCAGTCGGCTGTGCATAGCGGGACCGGCTCGTCGGTCGGCCAGGCAGCGATGCGGGCAGACAAACCAGCTGGCCGAGCGGCGACACGGGCGGTTGACCAGAGCAGTCGGCTGGACTGCAGTCTGCGCAGTCAAATCCTCCCTTTTTTGCCAGTCGGGCATGTGCACCCGGCCTTTTCTTCAGCCGGCTCAAGGCAGCCGGATGTACTCACACATTTTTTTCGCCAGTCGGCCGTGGGCACCCGGCATTTTCTTCAGCCGGATCTGGGCAGCCGGACACACACACACTTTTTTTAGCACACGGCCTTTTTCTCGGCCGGATTGGGCACTTGCCCTCTTTCTTTCTTGTCCTAGCCATCCTCTCTCTTTTTTTATGGAGAAGCCGGCATCTCGCTTCTTCTTTTGCCCAAGCAGCCGGCCACAGCGGGAGCCGGAGCGTGGGGATGACGGCAAGCAGCCGGGGCCACGGAGGCCGGCAGCGGAGGTGGTCGGGAGCCAGCCAGCGGCGCCGGATGCGGCCAGGGTGAAGCTGGCGGAGCCAGGCGTCGCGGTAGGGGGCTGAACCCGGCGCGGGAGGCCGGCGCGGTGCGGGCGCACGGACTTGGTGGAAGCCAGCCGGGAGGCGCGGTGTGCGGACCCGCGAAGCACGGACGAGGCGTCGCGGATGCAAGAGAGCCCGGCGCGGCCGACTGCGGGTGCGCGCGAGGCAGAGCAACCGACCACGGGCGCACGTGAGGCGGAGCGGGACCCACATGGCCAGATGGTGCGGGGACCAGGCGGACGGCGTGGGTGCTCGGGAAGCCGGAGCCGGGCGCGGCGCAGGCAGAACCGGACGGGCCGGGTGCTGGAGAGGCCGGCGCCGGGGCGGCGGAGCGACGTGGAGTGGTGCGCACGCGGCGAAGAGCGAAGAGGCCCGGAGTCGCGGCGACGCATGGCTCGCAAGGCAGGAGGCGGCCCGGGTGCGGGAGCGGAGCAGCCTGGCACACACGAGCGCGGAGGAGGCAGAGACAGGGTCGAGTGCTGGGACAGCTCCGAGGTGGGCCGGACAGCTGGGCGCAGCTCGGCGCGGTGGTGAAGTAGAGCACAGCCACGGGCGAGGGTCGCGCGCGATGCACTGGAGAGGGAGCAGCAACGGCGAGGCCGTCACTGTCTGGTTGACGTATGGCCATTATCTGGGTGTTGTACAAGGGATATCTGACTTGTGTACATGCATTATCTGGGATGTATGTGGCCGTTGTTTGATATGTGTTTGGCTAATGGTTTGACCATTGTATGACTTGCATCTAGCTAGCTAGCATAGATGATATATGGAGTAGCGGATATGCGTGTCGGCCGGAGCAAGGCGCAACGCAAAGGAAAGCAGACACGAGCGGCGCGTGGACGGACATGGCCGACCGAAGCGAGGCCCCGCGCGCGCGGACGGGCAGCCGGCTTGCGGTAGTGGTGAAGAAGGCAAGGCCGATGGCGAGGACGCGCTGCCCCTCACAGACATTCCGGGGGCATGTCAATGTCGAGCCCCCGACCGCTATTGGAGAGACGGCGTGACGCCGCGGCGGTGAAGATGAAGATGGTCCCGCCCGGACTGTGAAACCAGCAGCAGCGCGGTAGCATAGTACCGCCCCACGGTGGACGCTAAATATCGTGGTATTCTCACGTGGGGGGGTGCAAGACAACATATGCCACAAGATGGCTTCATGTGAGGGCAAGACTGCTGCCGGAATATCCAGGGATGGGTATGCGAGTAGCACGCGCTAGTTTACCCAGGTTCAGGGCTCTCTGGAGAGATAATACCCCTACTCCTGCATGTCTGAGTATATATGTGGGGTGTACATCGGGCAGTACAAGGTGCTCCTGGAGCTGTATCTGGGATCCGTAGCAATGAGAGCTAGCTAGCTAGTGTGGCACATGTGCCTGGCCATGTGTGGCCGAATGAGTATGTGTACTCATACGTGAGAGAGTGTGGATGCATGGATGGGTGTGTGCCTTATATAGGCATGGCTAGCTTAGCATGTAAGCTATGTGGTGGCATGGGAGCAAGGGGGTATGGCAGAGCAGTCGGACGGGGATCCGGCAGGAGCGGCCGGGCAGTCGGACTGAGGGGCTTTGCTAGCCCCGATGTCTTGATTTATTGTCTCACCATCTTCGGGGTATCCGTGTCCAATAACTCCCATAGTCGTCTGGTCCAACATCACCTACTATTATAGAGGAAATGCCACTCAAAAATTTATCCTGATTTATGCCTCGGTGGAGGTATACATGTTGTTTCGACAAAAAGTACGTGGTGGTTGTGCGGTCATTGTCCATATGCTCCTATTGCTACTGCTAATCTAATACTATCACTGGTTAAATGAAGAAATGCTTTTTTCTCGAGTATCCTGGTTTAGAGCATCTCCAATAGCTTGTCTATATGGATGTCTATACTTGTTTTCCATGACGTGAGCCCAAAACAGGCGTCCAATAGCTTGTCTATATGGTCGTCCAAATATACACATCCTCTAAATGTCGTTGTTAATCTTTTACCACTGCCAAAACAAAGTAACAACACTATATCCCTTTTTATATTTTTGCAAACAGCGATGCGTATCTCCACCTGGGAAAGTCTTCCTCAATTTTAGTGGAACTGCACAAAATTGGATGGCCATTGTTGTTCCGCCTCATTGTCCTCTGCCACGTGGTTCTTCCTTCCTCAAGCTTGATTAATGAGAAGAAACAGACCACATTGATGATTTGTCGAAATTCATAGGTGCCTCACCCAAACTTGATGCCAAATGGATGATGCATCACCATGATGACCTATCGATGCTCATGGTTGTGCCTCATGGTTGCGTCGGGTGGTGAAGCTGATCGATTTTCCAAGAAAAACAAGCGGTCTTCCATCAGTGCTCTTTGCTTGTTAATGTAGCAATCCGACATCAAACGGTCAAATCTCTGTGCACAAGTGTCATCCCTGGATCGGTAATGCTGTCACACATAGTACTTGAAGGATTTATAACAGAGTTCCAATCACACACTTATTACATCGAATATCTCAAAAGAGAGTACTTATTACAATAATATGGCTGAAGGCCATCTAATGAAGATAACAGTGGAAGGCTTGGAAGATAACGTGAGTCCATCAACTCCAACAGCATAGTTGAGTGCAAGAAATGACCTAGCGCACCTTACTCTTCGTCTGAAAAGTCTGCAGCATAATACATTGCAGCTCGAAATGGGTCAGCACATGGAATATGCTGGCAAAATAACACTGTAGAGAAATGAACATGTACCAGCTATATCTATATGCATATTTGCCTGGTGGAGGCTCTATGGTTATTTTTGCAGGAAGCTAATTTTTCCCTACAACAAAGGAATATATTTTATTTAACTGCAAAGTTTGTTGAAAACATTGAGAAGGTTCCTCCAACTCAATCCCAAATTAATAAACATCAACCCAATAAATTAATTAATAAAGTGATGAGATCAAATCAATAATTCAAGTACCAGATACTTAAGATGTCCATAAACGGGGACACAGCTAAACATGATTAGTTTATACACTCTGCAGAGGTTTGCGTACTTTTCCCCACAAGACTCTATCTCCTCCGTTGGATTTCTCGTACTACATGGTGTTTGAGATACGGATGACCGAGACATAGTCTTTTAGAAGCATTAACTCTTTACTCTAGGTAGACAGTACCACCTACATACCCTACATCTGCTAGCTTACCACTAAAAGAGGTCACACAACTTACTCAACAATGCCAGAGCCCATAATGGCTTGTGGCTGCACACAGAAGTTTCCAGCATGAATAATCTTATGATCCCTTTGAGCCTGGATGGCAAACCGTTGGATGATCACACGAGTACTCCGGGATATTCCAGGATAACACTGGATTGCTCCAGGTGCCCAGACAACCACTGGATGCTCCAGGGTGCCTCAACCAATCCACCCAGATGTGTATTAAAGTAGCCACCTTAAGTTTAACCATTAATTAAAACTCTCACAACTGTCATGGATCGCTTAAACCAAACCACGTCTACGAGCATAGCATAGCAGTATAAGCATAACGTAGAAGTAACTCCCAGGGTTTGAAAATAAAGGCAATAGGTACTACCTCATCACTACTTCCCAGTACAGACATGTTAAACAGATCATACTCCTGCAATGTTTGAGGGTTCAAACTAATGCATAAAAACTGGGTATGAAAAGTATGATCAAAGTGTTAGTTGCCTTGCTGACGATCTGAAAACCCTAGTGACTCGTAGTAGCCGCTTCGCACTCCGGAAACTCTATCGCAAGCAAACTATAGCATACATAAGCACTCCATCATATATGCAGGGGTAAAACTCGAATGAAAATATCCAAATAGAAAAGTGAAGAGCTTCGATATGCAAAAAGAATCAATCGAATCGGAGCTAGGAAACTCAAACTATGGTCAAAAGAAGTTCGAATTCAAATCTGCTTGCTACCAAATTTTAATTTGTCAAAACCATGTTCAAGTTGATTAACTAGAAAGAGGGGTTCGATACGAAGATTTTGGCGTTCGTTTCACTGGATTTGGACAAACGGTTAAGAAGTGGTGAGCGTTTGAAGATCAGGGGCTAATCTGCGATAAAAATAATCGCGGATAGGTCCCTGGCCGAAAATAAAATAAAAAGGAAAGACTAAGGAACGGACGTTCGTTAACAGAAACAAAAGAACGAACACCTTCGCGAACATAAATGTTCGGGCGAACATCCGCTAAATAGATTCGATCGGAGAAAACCGAGAAAACCCGAGAAAACCCTAACCCTAAAAAAGAACCAATCTGAATCTAAATTAAAAAAACCGGCGGCGGGTGGTGGCTTTAGTGGGATCCGGCGCGGGCGGTGGCTCGCGGCGGCGCGGCGCGGCGGCGGCTGCAGGCGGCGGTGCGGCGACGGCGGGGCGGTGGGGCTAGGTGGAGGAGGCGGCGGGGCTGGGTGGAGGAGCCGGCGGGGTTGGCGGTGCTTATCAAGGCCTCGGGGGGTCTCCGACTTAGAGGCGAAGCTGGGAGGCGGCGGTGACGCACCGGACTCCTAGGAGTCTTTGCCGGCTACGGCGACGGGAGGCGGTTGGCGGCGCGGCCTGCTGGGCTTCGGCCCAGTCGGTCCGAACTCTTTTTTAAAAAAATCCATCGAAAACCAAAAATCCTAATAAAATAAAATAAAAAATCTAAAAATGCCAAAAACAATTTTCGCCGTCTAAATAAAATATTTAGAACAAAGTGAACATTTTTCTGTCCTAAAAATGCATATTTTTCTAATTCAAATAAAATAGCAATAAAATGCCAAATAAAATACTTATTTGATTTTAAAAAAATTCCTCAAATATTCCCCTCTTTTTGAAGAAGTCATATTATCCTCTCTCTTTTATTTTTAATATTGAAAATATTTGGAGAGAAAAAAATTAAAACCAAATTGATCCTCTTTTCAAATTTGAGAAAATTCAAATATGAAAATATACAAAATCCCCAACTCTCTCCTTAGGTCCTTGAGTTGCTTAAGATTTCTAGGATCACAACCAAAATACAAATAAAATATGATATGCATATGATGACCTATGTATAACATCCAAATTGAAAATTGGGATGTTACAAACCTACCCTTCTTAAGATGAATCTCGCCCTCGAGATTCGGGTTGGCTAGAAAATAGGTGTGGGTGGTCTTTTCGTAGGTCTTATTCTCGTTCCCAGGTGGCCTCATCCTCGGTATGGTGGCTCCACTGAACTTTGCAAAACTTGATAACCTTACTGCGCATAACTCGGCTGGCAAACTCGAGAATCTTGACGGGTTTCTCCTCATAGGTTAGGTCACTGTCTAACTGAATTGCTTCCAGGGGCACTGTATCTCTTAGTGGAATATCGGCCATATCTGCATGGCACTTCTTCAACTGGGAAACGTGAAACACATCATGAACTCCTAACAATCCTTCGGGTAACTCTAACTTGTACGCGACTTCTCCCATACGTTCCAAAACTTGGTACGGTCCTACAAATCTCGGGGCTAACTTTCCCTTAACTCCAAATCGTTTAACCCCTCGCAGAGGTGACACACGAAGATATGCTCTGTCTCCGATCTCATAGACTACCTCCTTGCATTTAGTATCGGCATTACTCTTCTGCCTGGACTGAGCTACCTTCAGTCTATCTCGAGTCAACTTAACCTTCTCTTCAGACTCTTTGATCAAATTTGGTCCAAACAACTGGCGGTCTCCAACTTCATCCCACATTAACGGTGTCCTGCATATCCTTCCATAAAAAGCCTCTAAAGGCGCCATCTTCAAACTAGCCTGATAAATGTTGTTGTATGAGAACTCTGCGTAAGGTAAATTGTCATCCCAACAAGATCCATAATCTAGCGCACAGGCTCTCGACATGTCCTCCAGAATCCGATTTACTTTCTCAGCCTGTCCATATGTGTGTGGATGAAAGGCCGTACTAAACTCTAGCCTAGTACCCAAAGTCTGCTGTAATTGATTCCAAAACTTTGAGGTAAAGTGTGTTCCTCTATCTGATACGATGGTCCACGGAACTCCATGCAGACATACAATCCTAGTCATATATATCTTGGCCAACTTCGTGCTTGTATAGGTGGTTTTCACTGGGATAAAGTGAGCTACATTGGTCAAGCGATCAACTACTACCCACATAGAATCATATCCTGATCCAGTCCTGGGAAATCCGGTGATAAAAATCCATGCCAAGCTTGTCCCACTTCCATTCGGGTATCGGCATAGGCTGAAGCAATCATGCCGGCTTATGATGTTTTGCCTTCACTCTCTGACATACATCACATACTGCTACATACTCGGCAATATCCTTCTTCATACCTGTCCACCAGAAATGTTCCTTCAAATCCAAATACATCTTGGTGTTTCCAGGGTGTATCGAGTATGGCGAGCCATGAGCTTCCTGAATTATTAACTTCCTGATCTCTACATTATTGGGTACATATATACGATCCTCAAACAATAAGGTCTCGTGCTCATCCTCACGGAAACCATTGGATTTTCCCTTGCTGATTTTCTCCTTTATCTCAGAGATTTCCTTATCATCCTTCTGAGCTTCTCGAATCCTTCCCAATAATGTAGACTAAACCTCCATTGTGGCCACAAAACCACTTGGAACTATCTCTAAACGAAGTTCCTTGAGATCGTCAACCAACTCCTGCGGTAATCCTCTGCTTACGAGGGTATTGACATCACTCTTCTGGCTCAAAGCGTCTGCTACGACATTAGCCTTTCCTAGATGATAGTGCAGCTTCATATCATAATGCTTTATAAGCTCCAACCATCTCCTCTATCTGAGATTCAGCTCCTTCTGCGTGAAAATGTACTTCAAACTCTTGTGATCTGTGTACACATCGCAGCAGTTTCCAATAAGAAAATGTATCCAGGTCTTGAACGCATGTACTACGGCTACTATCTCCAAATCATGGGTGGCATAATTTAACTCATGAGGTCGAAGTTGTCATGAAGCATATGAAACAAATCTTCTGTCTTGCATGAGTACACCTCCAAGTCCAAAGCGAGAAGCATCGCAATAAACTTGGAAATCCTTACGTATACCCGGAAGAATCAGCACTGGGGCTATAACCAAACGTTTCTTCAACTCCTGGAAACTGGCCTCACAATCTTGGTCCATTTGAACTTGGTGTCCTTCTTCAACCACTCTGTCATGGGCTTTGCAATCTTGGAGAAATTCTCAATGAACCTCCGATAATATCCCGCGAGTCCAAGAAAACGGTGGATCTCTCCAACTGAGGTGGGTGCCAACCACTCAGTGACTGACTGAACCTTGGTAGGGTGTACTGCAATACCTTCTCCTGATATAACATGTCCAAGAAATCCAACTTCCTTCAACCAAAACTCACACTTGCTAAAGTTGGCATACAACTGATGTTCCCTGAGCTTCTCGTGAACTAAGCGCAAGTGTTCCTTGTGTTCCTCTTCATTCTTCGGGTATACCAATATATCGTTAATGAACACCACAACAAACTTATCCAAGAATTCCATGAATACCTTGTCCATAATACTCATAAAATAGGTAGGGGCATTAGTTAATCCAAATGACATGACCGTGTACTCATATAGCACGTACCTTGTGGTAAAAGCTGTCTTAGGTATATCCTGTTCACGGATCTTTAATTGGTTATATCCTGATCGAAGATCGATCTTGGGGAATACTTTAGCTCCTTGCAACTGGTCAAACAGATCATTGATCATCGATAGTGGGTACATGTTCTTGATCGTCACTTCGTTCAAAGCCCGATAATCAACAACCATTCTCAAAGATCCATCCTTCTTCTCAACTAAGAGCACTTGGGCTCCCCACGGTGATGAACTTGGTCAGATATAACCTTTCTCCAGTAACTCCTTAATCTTCTTCTTAATTTCCTCCAGATCATTTGCGGGCATCCGGTATGGTCTCTTTGATATTGGTCCGGTGCCTGGTAACAGCTCTATCAAAAACTCAATGTCTTGATCCGCGGCATGCCTGGCAATTCCTCTGGAAATACATCCAAGTAATGCTTCACAACAGGCACTTCTTCTTGAACAACTCCCTAGAGAGAATTTACTTGGGTCCTCCTTGGCGCATGCCTAGACACATACTTGATCCTTTTTCCCTTCGGGGTGGTGAGTAAAATTAACTTACAAGCACAGTCGATGTTTCCTCCATACTTCGATAACCAGTCCATGCCTAATATTATATCCAATCCTTGGGACTCCAAAATTATTAGGTCTAAGGGGGAAACATGACTACCAATGGTTAAGGGTAACCGATCACACCATCGGCTAGCCATATACTCTACTCCTGGCGAACTTACTAACATGGGTGACCTAAGGGCTATGGTTGGCAATTTAAACTTGTCCACAAATCCCCTTGATATGTATGAATCCGTTGCACTAGTATCAAAAAGAACGAGTGTGGTAAATGACTTAATCAAAAACTTACCAATCACTACATCAGGCTGATCTTCAACCTCCTCCATGTTGATGTGGTTCACCTGATCTCTGGTGAAGGGATTGGGATTCTTCCTGGAGTTTCCATTTCCATTTCCATTCTTTGCTTCAGGACATTTAGTGGCGTAGTGTCCAGTCTTCCCGCACTTGAAACAAGTAATGTGACTTAAATCCTTCTTGGCGGGTGTTGCTGGGTTGGAATGGTTATGTTAGTTGCGTCCTCCATTCCCATTCCCATTCTTGGGGCCACTGTGATTATGTGAACTCCCTCCATTGTGGGTATGGCCTCCATGATTATGAGTGTGTCCTCCCGTGTTCGGGGTAAAACGAGGCTTCTGCTAGGCTCCAGAATTATACTTCCCTTGTCCATACTTCCTTTTGCGGCTCTCTATCTGTTGTTGCTTGCCTTCAATCATAAGGGCCCTATCTACCAAATCCTGGTAGTTATTGAATATTGCCACCATCAACTGCATGCTCAGCTCATCATTCAGCCCTTCCATAAACTTCTCCTACTTCACGGAATCTGTGGCCACATCATCTGGGGCATAGCGAGCCAACTTACTAAACTCATCCACGTACTGCCCCACAGTACGATTTCCCTGGCGTAAGTTGCGAAACTCACGCTTCTTCATGCTCATAGCTCCTGTAGAGACATGAGTTGTGCGGAAAGCTTGCTGAAACTGATCCCAAATGACATTGGCTATGGGAAAAGTGGTTGTGTAATTCTCCCACCATGAGGTTGCTGGTCCATCCAATTGATGTGTGGCAAAGCGCACCTTCTCAGCATCTGTGCAACCTGCGGTGGTCAACTCCCTTAAAATCCTGCGGAGCCAGTCATCAAGAACTGTCAGCTCGGTGCTACTGGAAAACACCGACGGATTCAACCTCACAAAACGAGCTAAGTTGTCAACTAGCGGTGGTGGCGGCGGATTGTTTTTGTTGTTATTGTTGTTGCCCTGCTCTGGACTAACAGCTGCATCAAGGCATTCTGTTGTTGGATTAGCTGGGTGAGCTCCAGTGGGAAAACAAATCCGGGGTCACGTCTAGGAGGCATCTGATAAGTTTAGAGGTGAGATATTAGAATAGGGTGGGGTCTAAGGGGAAAATCACTACCCATATGCACAAGAGACAAACACATTCATATCACACCACTCAATTCAAACAAGGGCATACAATCGATCTAGCTACCGTTACATAGTACTCGAACTATTCTATATACATGGGGGTATACTACTGATAATATGGTGGTCGACTAAAAAATTTGATCGGAAGAAGATTCCATGATATCTGCTCCAGCTTCATCTTCATAGTCATCATCACTGTCGGGGTCGGAGTCGGTGTCGTCGATGATGATGTAGTCCTCGGGATGATCGTCGTCTCCTCCTGGTGCTGGGTCTCCCATGAATACTCCTAGCTTCCTCTTTAGGTCTTCATTATTCTGTATTAGAACTGCAATTTCCTCTTCTAGCTCCATGTTCCTGGTCATCACCTTCTTCAAGTCTATCATGCTGGCACACATCTGGTTCTCCTATCGACGAATGTGTTGGTTTAACTCCTAGATGTAGGCGGCAATGGACTTGTCCCTCCTGGTGCTGATCATCTCCCATTGCTCATCTCGGCGTCCACATGTCTGGTAGATGGTGTCCTTAAGATCCTTGCGGTAAACTTCGCCGATGCGTCCCATGGCAATGTGAGCTGCCATGCTCTTTCCTAGACTCCAGGTTGGTGCATCAAAGGAAAACTCTATGGGCTCAGTAACTGGTTTGAATGTTCTTCCTGGAACATGTACTTGAACTGTCCAGCGCTCTTCTTCTGGTAGAGTGGTGGTGTACGTCCCTGTGAACCTTGGTATTCCGATGTTCAGCTATCTAGTGACTTCCTTCAAGTGTCGTCCAAAAGGGGTGTCTTCATCCGGTTGAGAAAACTTGTTCCTCGAATCCGCCATCTATAGAGTGGAAACTAGAGAAGAGTCAGAAATGAGTAGAGAAGAGTGACCTATGGCTCATCTTAGTGGTCACGTCCAACAGTCAGCGTGTGCTCTGATACCATCTTGTAGCGATCCGACCTCAAATGGTCAAATCTCTGTGCACAAGTTTCATCCCTGGATCGGTAATGCTGACACACACAACACTTGAAGGATTTATAACAGAGTTTCAATCACACACTTATTACATCGAATATCTCAAAAGAGAGTACTTATTACAATAATATGGCTGAAGGCCATCTAATGAACATAATAGCGGAAGGCTTGGAAGATAAAGTGAGTCCATCAACTCCAACGACATAGCTGAGTGCAAGACAACGACCTAGCGCACCTTACTCTTCGTCTGAAAAGTCTACAACATAATACGTTGCAGCCCGAAACGGGTCAGCACATGGAATATGCTGGCAAAATAACACTGTAGAGCAATGAACATGTAGCAGCTATATCTATATGCATATTTGACTGGTGGAGGCTCTATGGTTATTTTGCATAAAGCTATTTTTTTTCCTACAACAAGGGAATAAATTTTATTTAACTGCAAGGTTTGTTGAAAACATTGAGAAGGTTCCTCCAACTCAATCCTAAATTAATAAACATCAACCCAACAAATTAATTAATAGAGTGATGAGATCAAATCAATAATTCAAGTATCAGATACTCAAGATGTCCATAACCAGGGACACGACTAACCATGATTAGTTTATACACTCTACAAAGGTTTGCGCACTTTTCCCCACAAGACCCGATCTCCTTCGTTGCATTTCACGAACTACATGGTGTTTGAGAAACGGATGACCGAGACATAGTTTTTCAGAAGCATTAACTCTTTACTCTAGGTAGACAGTACCACCTACATCCCCTACATCTGCTAGCCTCCCACTGAAAGAGGTCACACAACTTACTCAACAATGCCAGAGCCCATAATGGCTTGTGGCTGCAACCGGAAGTTTCCAGCATGAATAATATTATGATACCTTTGAGCCTGGGTGGAAACCGTAGGATGATCACACTGGTACTCCAGGATATCCCAGGACAACACTGGATTGCTCCAGCTGCCTAGACAACCGCTGGGTGCTCCAGGGTGCCTCAACCAATCCACCCAGATGTGTATTAAAGTAGCCACCTTATGTTTAACGATTAATTAAAACTCTCACATCCGTCATGGATCACTCAGACCAAACCACGTCTACGAGCATAGCATAGCAGTATAAGCATAACGTAGAAGTAACTCCCAGGGTTTGAAAATAACGGCAATAGTACTACCTCATCACTACTTCCCGGTACCCACATGTTAAACAGATCCTACTCATGCAATGTTTGAGGGTTGAAACTAATGCATAAAAACTGGGTATGAAAAGTATGATCAAAGTGTTACTTGCCTTGCTGACGATCTGAAAACCCTAGTGACTCGTAGTAGCACGCTTCACACTCCAGAAAACTCTATCACAAGCAAACAATAGCATACATAAGCACTCAAGCATAGATGCAAGGGTAAAACTTTAATGAAAATATCCAAATCGAAAGTACAAGTGAAAAGCTTCAATACGAAAAAAGAATCAATCGAATCAGAGCTACGAAACTCAGACTGTGGTCAAAATAAGTTCGAATTCAAATCTGCTTGCTACCAAATTTTAAATTGTCAAAATCATGTTCAAGTTGATTAACTGGAAAGAGGGCTTCGAGATGAAGATTTTGGCGTTGGTTTCACTGGATTTAGACAAACGGTTAAGAAGTTGTGAGCGTTTGAAGATCAGGGGCTAATCTGCGATAGAAATAATCGCAGATAGGTCCCTGGCCGAAAATAAAGTAAAAAAGAAAAGACTAACGAACGAACATTCGTTAACCAAAACAAACGAACGAAGGCGTTCACGAACAGAAACGTTCGGGCGAACGTCCGCTAAATAGATTCGATCGGAGAAAACCGAGAAAAACCGAGAAAACCCTAACCCTAAAAAAAGAACCCATCTAGATCAAAACTGGAAAAAAAATGGCGGCGGTTTTTACCGGTTTGCGGGCGGCGGGTGGCGGCTCCGGCGGGATCCGGCACGAGCGGCGGCGTTGGTGCGAGGCGGCGGTGACGCGAGGCGGAGGTGCGACAACGGCGGGGAGGCGGCGACTCGCGACGGCGGTGAAGCAGCGGCGGAGGTGCGGCTCAGTGGCGGCTGCAGGCGGCAGTGCGGTGACAGCGGGGTGGCGGGCCTGGGTGGAGGAGGTGGCAGGGTTGCGGTGCATATAAAGGCCTCGGGGGGGCTCCGACTTGGAGACGAAGCCGGGCGGCGGCGGCGGCGCACCGGCCTCCTAGGAGTCCATGCCGGCTACGGCGACGGGAGGCGGTTGGCGGCGCGGCCTGCTGGGCCGGCTGGGCTTCAGCCCAGTCGGTCCGAACTCTTTTTAAAAAAAATTCACCGAAAAACAAAAATCCTAATTAAAATAATAAAATTCTAAAAATGCCAAAAACAATTTTCACCGTCTAAATAAAATATTTAAAACAAAGTGAACATTTTTCTGGCCGAAAAATGTTAATTTGAACAATGCATATTTTTCTAATTCAAATAAAATAGCAATAAAATCCCAAATAAAATCCTTATTTGATTTTAAAAAATTTCCACCCATATTCCTCTCTTTTTGAAGAAGTCATATTATCGTCTCTGTTTTATTTTTAATATTGAAAATATTTGGAGAGAAAATAATAAAACCAAATTGATCCTCTTTTCAAATTTGAGAAAATTCAAATATGAAAATATACGTAATCCCGAACTCTCTCCTTGGGTCCTTGAGTTGCTTAAGATTTCTAGGATCACAACCAAAATGCAAATAAAATATGATATGCCTATGATCACCTATGTATAACATCCAAATTGAAAATTGGGAAGTTACAGTTACCCACAAAGATGATATCCTTCATCAGTTCACCTTGATTCCGTTGGAGACGTACTCGTCTTTCACGTTGGGGCAATTTTATCACCACAATTGGCTATGAACCAAATGTTTCCTCGAAGAAGGATCGACATTGGTACTGAGAGCATAAGTTTTGTATTGATTTCTAAGCCTTCTCACAACTTTGTCTTCAACTCCCCTATAATTTTATTTGTCCAGCTATTAACTTTGATTAAAAAATGGTGTGGACTGAAAACCCGGATGGACATAGTAGCCCTCCATTTTTATTTACTCTGCATATTAGATTTGCCTGAAGCCAAACTTTGTAAAGTTTGACCAAGTTTAGGCCGAACACAACAAACCATTATTATTGAGAGAGGGCAAACTGTACATACTCTCAAACCTTTCCGATAATTGAAATTAAAATTCTTTTTTTGTACACACTCTCACACGTTTCCGATGATTTGGCACATATGTGGTTGTTCTCTTAGACTAGTCATAGTGGGGAGTAACTTAGAGTAGTAACATGCATATGTTACTAGTCTATGTTACTACCTCCACAGTGGGAAGTAACATATGTGTTGTGTCATGCATCACTTCATTTATTAGGTTGAAGACTCATCTTTTCTTGATATATGTGATGTTACAGTAACTAGCTATGTTACCACATGCCTCTCTGATACATCTTCGTCGTATCTATAATTTTTGATTGTTCCATGCCAATATTATTCAACTTTCATATACTTTTGGCAACTTTTTATACTATTTTTGGGACTAACATATTGATCCAGTGCCCAGTGCCAGTTCCTGTTTGTTGCATGTTTTTAGTTTCACGGAATATCCATATCAAACGGAGTCCAAATGGGATAAAAACTAACGGGGATTTTTTTGTAATATATATGATTTTTGGGAAGAAAAATCCACAAGAGACGATGCCCGAGGGGGCCATGAGGCAGGGGCGCGCCCCTGACCCTTGTGGACACCCGTAAGGCAGTTGATGCCCTTCTTTAACTGCAAGAAAGCTAATATCCGGCTAGAGAACGTGTTAAAATTCCAGCCCAATCGGAGTTACGGATCTCTGAGAATATAAGAAACGGTGAAAGGAAAGAATTTGAGAACGCGGAAATAGAGAGAGACAAAGAAACAGATCCAATCTCGGAGGGGCTCTCGCCCCTCACATGCCATGGAGACCAAGGACCAGATAGGAAACACTTATCCCATCTAGGGAGGAGGTCAAGCAAGAAGAAGAAGGAGGGGGGCTCTCTCTCCCCCTTACTTCCGGTGGCATCGGAGTGCCACCGGGGGCCATCATCATCACCGCAATTTTCACCAACAACCTCACCGCCATCATCACCAACTCTTCACCTCTCTATGCAGCGGTGTAACCTCTCTCTTACCCGTTGTAATCTCTACTTAAACATGGTGCTCAATGCTATATATTATTTCCAAGTGATGTATGGCTATCCTATGATGTTTGAGTAGATCTGTTTTATCCTATGGGCTATTTGATGATCAAGATTGGTTTGAGTTGCATGTTTTATTATTGGTGCTGTCCTATGGTGCTCTCCATGTAGCGCAAGCGTGAGGGATCCCCACTGTAGGGTGTTGCAATACGTTCATGATTCGCTTATAGTGGGTTGCGTGAGTGACTGAAACACAAACCCGAGTAAGGGGGTTGTTGCGTACGGGATAAAGAGGACTTGATTCTTTAATGCTATGGTTGGGTTTTACCTTAACGATCTTTAGTAGTTGCAGATGCTTGCTAGAGTTCCAATCATAAGTGCATATTATCCAAGTATAGAAAGTATGTTAGCTGATGCCTCTCCCTCATATAAAATTGCAATAATGATTACAGGTCTAGTTATCGATTGCCTAGGGAAAAATAACTTTCTCGTAACAAAAAGCTCATTATTAAAACTAACTTAGTTGTGCCTTTACCTAAACAGCGCCTACTTTTTATTTACACAATCTTTATTATCTTGCAAACCTATCCAACAACACCTATAAAGTACTTCTAGTTTCATACTTGTTCTAGGTGAAGCGAACATCAAGCGTGCGTAGAGTTGTATCGGTGGTCGATAGAACATGAGGGAATATTTGTTCTACCTTTAGCTCCTCGTTGGGTTCGACACTCTTACTTATCGAAAACTGTTGCAATCCCCTATACTTGTGGGTTATCAAGACCTTTTTTTGGCGCCATTGCCGGGGAGCAATAGCATGGGGTGAATATTCTCGTGTGTGCTTGTTTGCTTTATCAGTAAGTAATTTTTATTTGCTGTTCTTAGTTGTTTTTTATCTTTAGTTATGGATATGGAACATGAAATACCAAAAAAATTAGGTGTACTTTCTGCTCATGGAGATGGGGAACCTCCTAAAACCCTCGATGCTGGTTATGTGAAAGATATTATGTACTACTTTAATAATCCTGAGAAAACCCCATTCAATTATGTAATGGGAGTAACGTTGGATCAACGTGAATACTTTAGGGATTACCGCTTGACACAAAAAGAGAAACTATTATGGGATCAAATTCATATATTGAATTGGTATGCTATGCAACTATGCTTGAGATATGATTATACTTGTTGCTCTAGGATGAAGGCTTCACACCTTCCCTTTTTATGTGAATTTAATGATAATAAAACCTTAGCTTCTTATGCTAGTGGTATATATGATTACTATGATGTGGAACAAATAGAAGAATTTATTGCTTTTATGGGTGCTTATGAAATTGAATCTATGTTTAAAGAGTTTGAAGATTTTGATGATTCGGTTTATAGACCTGAAAATTTAGCTATACTTAAATATTGCTATGAGAATGATGAATACAATTGTGATATTAATGCACTTATTGAGAAAGTCTCCGCTGTCCAAGAAGGGACTAATATTTTGCAGGAATCTGTGGAAGAAGAAGTTGATGAAATTGTGAGCTCATTGGATGAAAAAGATGAGGAGGAGAGCGAAGAACAAAAGGAGGAAGAGCGGATTGATCACCCGTGCCCACCTTCTAATGATAGTAACTCTTCAACTCATACATTGTTTAATTCCCCTTCATGCTTACCGAAGGATGAATGCTATGATAATTGCTATGATCTAGTTGATTCTTTTGAAATATCCCTTTTTGATGATGCTTGCTATGCTTGTGGCCAAGATTCCAATATGAATTATGCTTATGGAGATGAACTTGCTATAGTTCCTTATGTTAAACATGAAATTGTTGCTATTGTACCCACGCATGATAGTCCTATTATCTTTTTGAATTCTCCCAACTACACTATATCGAAGAAGTTTAACCTTATTAAGGATTATATTGATGGGTTGCCTTATACCGTTGCACATGATGATTTTGATAGATATAATATGCATGTGCTTGCTGCTCCTACTTGCAACTATTATGAGAGAGGAACTACATCTCCGCCTCTTTATGTTTCCAATACAACAAAATTGCAAGAAACTCTTTATACTATGCATTGGCCTTTACTTTGTGTGCATGAATTGTTCTTTTATGACATGCCTATGCACAGGAAGAGAGTTAGACTTCGTCATTGCATGATATATGTTAATTTTTGCTCACTTCTAAATTACAAATCATTGTTAATTAAAATTGGCTTTGATATACCTTGGGATCCGGGTGGATCCATTACTTGAGCACTATATGCCTAGCTTAATGGCTTTAAAGAAAGCGCTGCAAGGGAGACAACCCGGAAGTTTTAGAGAGTCATTTATTTATGTTGAGTGCTTTCATATAGTTTAAAAACAATAAAAATAAATAGGTGAACCCAAAACTTTTTCAAAAAGGAAAGTGAAAGTGAGAAAGACAAGCATTGTTGAAGTGGGAGAGCTCCTTCAACATTGTTCATGCTCACGGAAACTTTGTGAATCTTGATTACAGAAACTTTTCAACAAAAATAATTATCCCCTTGTACAATTCCATTGTACTATAAAAATAATGTCCCAAGGTTTGCCTTTAGGATGTTTACATTTTCTTGATTGTTTGTACGGTGCAGGACAGAAACTTTGGTTGTAGTGGGAGATTTTACATTTTTAGTTGGAACGTCAGATGGTTATGATTCTTTTTGCACTGTATTACTATAAATATTATTTACTTTTACTAATTTGGCAGAATTGTTCAATTAACACAAGTATGGTCAATGTTCAGATTGTTATAGACTGTTTTGTTTTAGACAGATTCTGTTTCTGATGCATAGTTTGCTTGTTTTGATGAAACTAACAATTTATATCAGTGGATTAAGCCATGGAAAAGTTATATTACAGTAGACAAAATGAAAAAATAAAATATGAATTTATTTGCAACATTACCTAGAGTAGTGATTTGCTTTATTATACTAACGGATCTTACCGAGTTTTCTGTTGAAGTTTTGTGTGGATGAAGTGTTCGATGATCGGGACGGTCTCGATGTGAGAACAAGGAAGAGAGACAAGAGCTCAAGCTTGGGGATGCCCGAGGCGCACCAAGTAAACATTCAAGGAGACTCAAGCTTCTAAGCTTGGGTATTCCCCGGAAGGCATCCCTTCTTTCTTCAACAAGTATCGGTATGTTTTCGGATTCGTTTCGTTCATGCGATATGTGCAATCTTGGAGCGTCTTTTGCATTTAGTTTTCATTTTTATTTTATGCACCATGCTAGTATGAGGTAGTCCTTGGTTTATTTATAGAATTCTCTTTGCACTTCACTTATATCTTTTGAGTATGGCTTTATAGAATGCTTCATGTGCTTCACTTATATCATTTGAAGTTTGGGTTGCCTGTTTCTCTTTACATAGAAGACCCCCATTTGTAGAATGCTCTTTTGCTTCACTTATATTTTGTTAGAGCATGGGCATATCTTTTGTAGAAATAATTAAATTCTCTTGCTTCACTTATATCTATTTAGAGAGATGACAGGAATTGGTCATTCACATGGTTAGTCATAAAATCCTACATAAAACTTGTAGATCACTGAATATGATATGTTTGATTCCTTGCAACAGTTTTGCGATATAAAGATGGTGATATTAGAGTCATGCTAGTGGGTACTTTTGGATTAGTAGAAATACTTGTGTTGAGGTTTGTGATTCCCGTAGCATGCACGTATGGTGAACCGTGATGTAACGAAGTCAGAGCATGAGGTATTTATTGAATGTCTTCCTTATGAGTGGCGGTCGGGGATGAGCGATGGTCTTTTCCTACCAATCTATCCCCCTAGGATCATGCGCATAGTACTTTGTTTCGATAGCTAATAGACTTTTGCAATAAGTATGTGAGTTCTTTATGACTAATGTTGAGTCCATGGATTATACGCACTCTCACCCTTCCATCATTGCTAGCCTCTCTAGTATCACGCAACTTTCGCCGGTACCTTAAACCCACCATGTTCCTCAAAACAGCCACCATACCTACCTATCATGGCATTTCCATAGCCATTTCGAGATATATTGCCATGCAACTTCCATCATCATCATATACATGACTTGAGCATTCATTGTCATATTGCTTTGCATGATCGTAAGATAGCTAGCATGATGTTTTCATGGCTTGTCCATTTTTTGATTTCATTGCTACGCTAGATCATTGCACATCCAGGTACACCGCCGGAGGCATTCATATAGAGTCATATCTTTGTTCTAGTATGGAGTTATAATATTGAGTTGTAAGTAAATACAAGTGTGATGATCATCATTATTAGAGCATTGCCCTAGTGAGGAAAGGATGATGGAGACTAGCTATGATTCCCCCACAAGTCGGGATGAGAGTCCGGACTTTAAAAATAAATAAAAGAGGCCAAAGAAGCCCAAACAAAAAGAGGCCAAAGAAGCCCACCAAAAAAATATAAAATAAAAAAATAAAAAAATGAGAGAAAAAGAGAGAAGGGGCAATGTTACTATCCTTTTAACACACGTGTGCTTCAAAGTAGCACCATGTTCTTCATGTAGAGAGTCTCTTGAGTTATCACTTTCATATACTAGTGGGAATTTTCATTATAGAACTTGGCTTGTATATTCTGATGATGGGCTTCCTCAAACACCCGAGGTCTTCATGAGCAAGCAAGTTGGATGCACACCCATAGTTGGATTATTTCCAACATGAAACATTTTAGTTTGGAGATATTTGAGCATTTGAAATATTTTATAAATTTAAAATGCCCAAATTCAAATAATTATGAATTAACTCAAAGACCTTAGGATGACCTAGAAAAATGTGCAACACTTTTGGCAGAGGTTCTGAACCAAGACAAAAATGATGGACATTTTAGAAGGGCATTTCAGGTTCATTGAAATTATTTTTAGTAAACCCTAGTTGTTTTCAGAGGGGGCTGGGGGTTCTGGCATCCCCACTTCAAGTTTCTGATGATATGATAGACATGATGCAACACTCCAATGCATGAACTAGCTAGGGTGTGACAACTCACCCCCACTCAAAAGAATCTCGTCCTGAGATTTGGGTTCCTCCGGGAAGAAGGTGGGATACTCGAGTCAAAGACGATCCTCCCTTTCCCAAGTTGCTTCATTCTCAGAATGGTGCGACCATTGAACCTTGAGAAACTTGATATTATGACGTCGAGTGGTACGCTCAGCTTGATCGAGGATACGAACGGGGTACTCTCGATACGTGAGATTATCTTGGAGATCAAGCGTTTCGTGGTCCACTCCACGGATAGGATCCGAGAAGCAACGCCTGAGTTGGGATACGTGGAAGACATCGTGGACTCTGGAGAGATGCGGAGGTAGTTCCAATTGGTAGGCAACTTCTCCTTGTTTTGCGAGAATGCGAAAGGGTCCAATGTAACGAGGAGCCAATTTGCCCTTGATACTGAAGCGATGGGTTCCCTTCAGAGGAGTAACCCGAAGGTAAGCCTTCTCGTCAATCTCAAAAGTCATAGCCTTATGTTTTCGGTCATATTGACTCTTTTGACGAGATTGGGCTGTTTTCAACTTTTCACGAACGATGCGAACTTGCTCTTCTTCTTCCTGAATCATATCTGGGCCAAAGAATCGTCTTTCCCCGGTTTCTGACCAGTTAAGAGGCGTTCGACACCTTCGTCCATAGAGAACTTCAAAAGGGGCTTTGCCCAAGCTGGATTGATAACTGTTGTTATAAGCAAATTCGGAAAATGGAAGGCATTTCTCCCACTCCATTCCGAATGAGATAATAGAAGCTCGAAGCATGTCTTCTAGAATTTGGTTGACGCATTCCATTTGACCACTTGATTGAGGGTGGAAAGCGGTACTAAAAGAAAGGCGGGTTCCCATAGCATTTTGGAAACTTTCCCAAAATCGAGAGGTGAAAAGACTTCCTCGATCCGAGTTAATTTCCAAAGGAACACCATGGAGAGACACTATTCGAGAGATCTACAAGTCTGCTAACTGACTAGCAGTTATACTCTCACGAACAGGCAGGAAATGGGCCACTTTGGAAAGACGATCGATAACGACGAAGATAGCATTATTCCCTCTCTTGGTCCTGGGAGAACCGGTGATGAAGTCCATACCAATTTTATCCCATTTCCATTCAGGAATAGCTAGGGGTTGAAGGGTGCCAGCAGGCCGTTGATGCTCTGCTTTTACACGACGGCAGACGTCGCAATTAGCAATATACTGAGCAATTTCTCTCTTCATCCTAGTCCACCAGAACCTCTGGCGTAGGTCCTGATACATCTTGGTACTACCGGGATGAATGGTGAGAGGAGATTCATGAGCCTTCTTAAGGATCAACTGCCGTAGATGCTGGTTCTTGGGAACCACTAAACGGTTCTCAAAGTACACAACACCATGATCATTTGTTGAGAAACATCTAGCACCTCCGCTAGCAATGTTCTCCTTGATCTTAGATATTCCCTTATCTCGCTTTTGGGCAGCGATGATTTGATCCGTAAGAGTAGGTTTCGCCACCAAGGTGGAAAGAAAACCTTGAGGAACAATGTGAAGGTTAAGCTTCCGAAATTCCTCATGGAGAAGCGGTTGACTTTGTTGTAACATCAGGTTGTTACAATAAGATTTACGACTTAGCGCATCAGCCATGACGTTGGCTTTCCCTGGGGTGTAAGTTATTCCTAAGTCGAAATCTATGATCAACTCAACCCAACGTCTTTTCCTGAGATTTAAATCCGGTTGGGTGAATATGTACTTCAGACTTTGGTGATCAGTGTAGATTTCGCAACGATTACCGAGAAGGTAATGTCGCCATGTTTTGAGTGCATGGACTACAGCTGTAAGCTCTAGATCATGAGTAGGATAATTCTCCTAATGTGGGTGCAATTGCCGTGAAGCATAAGCAATTACGTGTCGATCTTGCATGAGAATACAACCTAGTCCTTGTCGCGAGGCATCGCAGTAGATAACAAAGTCCTTAGAGAAATCAGGCGGTACCAATACGGGAGCAGATGTCAGGCGTCTTTTCAGTTCCTGAAAACTATGCTCACATTGTGGAGTCCACTCGAACTTTTTATCTTTCTTGAGGAGTTCAGTTAGAGGTTTGGCAACTTTGGAGAAATTCTCGACAAAGCGACGGCAATAGCTCGCTAGGCCAAGGAAACTCCGAACTTGCTTGACCGATTCAGGTGGAGTCCAATTAAGGACGGCTTGAACTCGCTCAGGGTTAACAGCAATGCCTTTACCAGAAATTACATGTCCAAGATAGGTCACTTCTGACAACCAGAATTCACATTTAGAAAATTTGGCATAAAGGCGATGCTCTCGAAGTTTCTTCAACACTAGCCTTAGGTGTTCGGCATGTTCTTTCTCGTTCTTGGAGTAGATGAGTATATCATCGAGATAAACCACGACGAATTTATCCAAATACTCCATGAAGATTGAGTTCATCAACCGAGAGAAGGTGGCTGGAGCGTTGGTTAAACCGAAGGACATGACGGTGTACTCGTATTGGCCATAACGAGTAACAAAGGCCGTTTTCGGAATGTCCTCGTTTCTGATTTTGATTTGATGGTAGCCCAACCTCAAATCCATTTTAGAGAAGACTGAGGATCCAGCGAGCTGATCATACAGGTCGTTGATCCTGGGGAGCGGATACTTGTTCTTAATTGTGACCAAGTTGACAGGTCAATAATCTACAACCATCCGGTCCGTACCATCCTTCTTCTTGAAGAAGAGGACGGGGCAAGCCCAAGGAGATGAACTAGGTCGGATGAAACCCTTTTTCAAGGACTCATCGAGTTGTTTCTTAAGCTCAGCTAGTTCAAAAGGTGCCATCTTGTAGGGTCTTCTAGAAATCGGGACAGTTCCTGGAATGAGATCTATTACGAACTCGACATCTCTGTCAGGTGGAACACCTGGCAATTCCTCTGGGAAGACATCCGGAAAGTCACGGACTACCGGGACATCCTCAAGGTCTGGCCAAGGGCTGGCGTTAAGAGAATATAGCTGTCGCTTGGCTATTCGAGTCAAGACATTGACTATCTTCCCCGAAGGATGGGTGAGTTGAACAGTCCTAGAGAAGCAATCAATCTTGGCATGATGGGCTGACATCCAATCCATACCCAAGATGATATTAATATCCGAAGATTTGAGAGCTATCAAAGATGCAAGAAAAACAAGTCTGTCGACTTGAATTCCATTTCCATGGCTTACTCTAGAGGTTTGCCATCTAGAACAAGGAGTAGAAATTTCCATAGTGGATGGCATGTCACAGAATGCGGTGTTATGCAAACGAGCATAATTTTCGGATATGAAAGAATGAGATGCTCCTGTATCGAAAAGAATAGATGCCGAGTGGCAATTAACAAGGAGTGTACCGAGAACGACGTTGGGATCCTCTTGAGCTTCCTCAGCAGAGATACAGTTGACATGGCCACGTGCAGCGGTGGCCGGCTTGGCGTGGAACACTTTCCCTGTCGGCTTGCCGCGGCCAACAGTTTTTGCTGTCTGGTTGGGGTTGGTTTGGGGACACTCGCGCATATAGTGGCCTAATTCTCCACACTTGAAACAAGTCACGGAGCTGGTGCGTGGGGAAGCATTGTTGGTTGGACCACCATAGGGCTTGGCTGGTGCATATGGCTGAGCTGGGCGAGGTGCCTGGAAGGATGGCCTCGGTGTGAACCTGGGTAAGAGGGAAATATCCGGACGGTGCAAAGATACTGGCTTTGGTTAAAATCTCGAAACTGCTCTTCGACCGTGTATTCGGGATACCAACGGTAACCCGTCTCGATCATCACTCGGACTAACATAGACGTATGACCGGTCACACCAATGCATCGGGTTAGGCGAACCACTTGATTTTGGTCGCGAGTGGCCATCTGAAAGCACAACCATAATGCAAAGGCATTAGAATTTCTAGCAAAATTTCGACAGCATAACAGCTGTAAATGCTCAAGAAGGGTTTGAGACATTTATCAAAAAAAATTGCATAGACACCCAACAATATCATATCAAGGTTCTAGGTTCAACTTATCAGCATAACAAGGTAGTAGAGCTGAACTAGGCTTGTAGTCATCAAACCTATAAGGTACTACTGATTCGTAACACGTGAACCTGATAGAGAGAGAAGATCCTAATCCTTAATCCCCGGTAGAAGAATGGACTGACTCAGATCAGAATGCCATGAGGTAAAGAAGTAAAAAGAGCCTTAAGTACCATCCCACAATCAATTCCCCTACATATAACTAAAGCATTTCTAGACTCAACATCGACCAGTTTGGCTTGGAGAACCTACAGGCAGTCCGGCTCTGATACCAACGCTATCAGGACCCCGACTCAATGTCACATCGATCTAGCCTATAACACCTCATATCACTTTGCGGCCTCACGCACGGTATTCCCACGGGTGTCGCCTTACCTTTGCCCGGGACCGTTTGCACCTTTTGGCTCACGTATATGATGATGTCACTAGCATCCATATGATAAGGAGCCCGGGCTGACATGACTAGTCGTAAGCCCAAAGTGGCACAGACTTACAGGGATAGGCATCCATGACCCGGCATCGAACGTGTCGGTCATCAGCAAGTGGGTCCGGGCTGTAGCACTGGGCTAGCAGGACTCCAGTAAACTGGGCTGTAGCGGGCTAACAGGGCTCCGGTACTCAATGTGTGACATTTCCCCGAAGGGACAGACACAGGAACGAAGAAGGACACATGCCGGCCAGCCTAAGTGTTCCGGAGCAGTAGCAAGCTACCATGGCTCAATGGAAACACTAGGAGACATTTCCCGGTAAGAGAGGCTACTAAAGATAAACAACTAGATAGTCAGATCCCACACATACCAAGCATTTCAATCATACACACAATATGCTCGATATGTGCAAATACAACAAGGCATCACAACATGACTCTACAACACAAGTACTTTATTTAAAGGCTCAGAGAGCCATACATAACATACATACAAGTACGGGTCACACGACCCACATTCAAGTCATACAGTCATACAAACCAGCAGCGGAAGTAACTTGTCTGAGTACAGACAACTAGTAAAATAAAAGAGGCTTGGAAAGCCTAGCTATGCTACGTGGACCTTCACAAGCTCAGGATTACCACCTGGGCCTTAGTCTACTCATCGATGTCAACGTCTACGAAGAACCCATCATAAGGGGTTGCAGCGTCTTCTGTAAAATGTAAATTATAGCAACATGAGTACAAAGGTACCCAGCAAGACTTACGTCAGATCCTACATACATGCACATTATCAAGAAGGGGTGGTGGAGTTATTGCAGCAAGCCAGATTTGACTCTTGGCTAAGCTATCCTACGAGACTCCAACTTGAAATTGTTTTGCGCACACGAGTCCACTACCCACCACTTCAATACACTACCGAGAATCCACCTCCGTCTTCCTACGGAGGGCCATCCTCGGCACTCACGCTTATCTTGAGGCTTTTAGTAGTATCCAGTTTACTTGTCTATGAACTGTATAAGCAACCAAGTAGTCCTTTACCGTGGACGCGGCTATTCGAATAGATCATGTTAACCCTGCAGGGGTGTACTTCTTCATACATGTTTCCACCACTTAGCGTCTGCACACGACATGTGCTCGGCAGACTTCAAGCGAAAGCCGACGTGGGTGTAGACCACGACCTACCTAAACACCTAAGTCTCTAGTCCTGGTTTATCGCCTATCCAGGTTCCATCCGCAGGGAGTCCGGCCGAGGTTTCCCATACGGCCCCGAACGATGTGTACAGGGTTCCGTGACACCTAACGGGTGCCCGGTATTCCCGGCCACGTACCTACCGCATCACAGCCCACCCCTACGGTCAGCACTGTCCACGGCCTCCAGTAGGCTACAAACACCAGAAACTACTTGCAACTCCTAGACAGAGGACTAGGGTGAATAAGAAGTCGAGCGGGGTCATATTTCAGGGCCCAATGCATGGTAGTAGCTGTATCTTAAATCACGTATACAGATCTCAGTGCTTAAGGTCGGCTTCAATGAAACAACCCACCATGTACTCCTACATGGCCTCTCATCGATACCTTTACCAAACCGTGTTCACCACATCACTCTCATTACCGGCACGATCATTTCACTCTAGCCCATCACCCAGATGAACCAGACCTGACACGACTCTAAGCATAGCAGGCATAGCAAGGTAGGAACAACACATACATATGGCTCAAACAACTCCTACACATGCTAGTGGGTTTCATCTAGTTACTGTGGCAATGACAGGTCATGCAGAGGAAATGGGTTCAACTACCGTAGCACACAGCAATTTGAAACGCGTTGTCTTAATGCAGTAAAAGAGAGCAGGAGTGAGAACATGGGATTATATCGATATGATCAAATGGTTGGTTGCTTGCCAGATGGATTGATGCACGGATACGGTTCTTCGCTAGGGTAGTCATGGTACTCCTCGGAGGCAGAACCTGCCGCAAAGAACACCGATACACAACCATCACCAAACAATGTGCAACAATATGATGCATGCATGAAACATGGCAATATGAGTGTGTTGGGCTAATGCAACTAGAACCAGATGGGTTTGAATCAATTTGAACCAAAGATTCAAATTTCAAACTCATAAATGGCCCTTTAAAGTGTTTTATCTTGTTCTGCACTAAACCTCAAGTTAGTTTGTTTAAACATGCATCAAACTTGTATAGATGGATAGATTGGATTTTTCTGATCATTTTTCATATATAATTTGTTTGATTTGGAGCTACGGTTGAATTTATATAAATTTTTGAAGTTTGGGTTATTTTCTGGAATTTATAAATCATTTTAGATTTATTTTAATTCCAGAAAAGGATTATTGCGTCAGCATGAGGTCATGCTGACCTCAGCAAGTCAACAGACCCGGTCCAGGTCAAACCTGACGCGTGGGTCCAGGGTGTCAGTGGCTAATTAACTAATTTAATTTAGTTTAAACTAATCTGGATAATTAGCAGAAGGGGGCCCCACCTGTCATTGACTCAACAGAGTCAACCAGGGCCCACCCGTGGTCAAAGTCAACACGGCTGCACCGGCGTTTAGCCGCCGGCGAGCCCGACGCAGCGGCGGAAGTGGTTTTGGCCGTTCCGGCCACCAAATGGGGCGCGGAGGGCATCTACGTGGAGCTGGGGACGAACCGCATCTCTTGGTGGAGTCAGTTGGGGTCGGGGTGGCCGGAGTTGGCGCCGGCGACGACCTAGGCGGCCACCAGAGTTCGGTTGGGGACGAACTTGAGGCTAGGGTGTGCGGTGAGGTGCGGGGAGTGCACGGTTGGACTCAACGCAGCGTGGTGAGTGCGTTGGACACCGAGAGGTGGCCGGAGGATGGCCGGGAGCACGTCGGCGACGAGATCCATGGCGGTGCGTGCGGGTGATCTTCGTGCGGTGGCTACACGGCTCGGGGGCGAGAGAGGAAGGGTAGGAGGGGTAGCTAGGCTCACAGAGCACCCGTAGAGGCCACCGGCGGGGTCGGGGACGAGCTGATGCGGCGACGGCGTTGAAGGGGATCTCCAGCGACGGCGGACTCGGGCGAGGTCGGTGCGGTGGACTCGGGCCTTGCGAGCACACGAGGCTTGGGTTGCTCGAAGGAGAGGAGGGTGGCGGAGCTCCTGGACACGGTGGCGCGGCGTGGGGTTGACGGAGAGTGTGGCTACGACGAGGGGGTGGCGGCGATGGCGTCGGCCATGGCGTGGGAGAGCGAGGGAGAGGAATTGGAGAGGAGAGGGGGCGTCTGGGGGGTTCGGGGGAGAGAGAAGGGTTGATCCACGGTGTTAGCCGGGCGAGTGGAGCGGCGAGGCGGCGAGCAAGTGCGTGGCACCCATGCGGTGCTCGCCGTCGAGCACCTGCCTGCCTGCCTGGCCGGCAAGCAGCTCGCTGGCGCGGCGCTAGGCTGGGCCGGCAGGTGGGCCGGGTTGCAGGCGCCAGGTAAGTTTCCCTCCTTTCTGATTTTTTTGTCTTTTTCTATTTTTCTGCAACTTTGTTGAATTATTAAAAATACCTAGGCAACTCCTAAAATCACCAAACTGCTCCTGGTCCATAGTTGGATTATTTCCAACATGAAACATTTTAGTTTGGAGATATTTGAGCATTTGAGATATTTTATAAATTTAAAATGCCCAAATTCAAATAATTATGAATTAACTCAAAGACCTTAGGATGACCTAGAAAAATGTGCAACACTTTTGGCAGAGGTTCTGAACCAAGACAAAAATGATGGACATTTTAGAAGGGCATTTCAGGTTCATTGAAATTATTTTTAGTAAACCCTAGTTGTTTTCAGAGGGGGCTGGGGGTTCTGGCATCCCCACTTCAAGTTTCTGATGATATGATAGACATGATGCAACACTCCAATGCATGAACTAGCTAGGGTGTGACAACATCCCGGTACACCGCCGGAGGCATTCATATAGAGTGATATCTTTGTTCTAGTATTGAGTTGAAATATTGAGTTGTAAGTAAATAAAAGTATGGTGATCATCATTATTAGAGCATTGCCCTAGTGAAGAAAGGATGATGGAGACTAGCTATGATTCCCCCACAAGTTGGGATGAGACTCCAGACTTTAAAAATAAATAAAAGAGGCCAAAGAAGCCCACAAAAAAATATAAAATAAAAAAATAAAAAATGAGAGAAAAAGAGAGAAGGGGCAATGTTACTATCCTTTTACCACACTTGTGCTTCAAAGTAGCACCATGTTCTTCATATAGAGAGTCTCTTGAGTTATCGCTTTCATATACTAGTGGGAATTTTCATTATAGAACTTGGCTTGTATATTCCGATGATGGGCTTCCTCAACACCCGAGGTCTTCATGAGCAAGCAAGTTGGATGCACACCCACTTAGTTTCAGTTTGAGCTTTCATACACTTATAGCTCTTAGTGCATCCGTTGCATGGCAATCCCTACTCACTCACATTGATATCTATTGATGGGCATCTCCATAGCCCGTTGATACGCCTAGTTGATGTGAGACTATCTTCTCCTTTTTGTCTTCTCCACAACCACCATTCTATTCCACCTATAGTGCTATGTCCATGGCTCACGCTCATGTATTGCGTGAAAGTTGAAAAGGTTTGAGAACATCAAAAGGATGAAACAATTGCTTGGCTTGTCATCGGGGTTGTACATGATTTCAATATATTGTGTGGTGAAGATGGACCATAGCCAGACTATATGATTTCTAGGGATAACTTTCTTTCGCCATGTTATTTTGAAAAGACAAGATTGCTTTATTAGTAGGCTTCAAGTATTATTGTTTTTATGTCAAATGATAGACTATTGCTTTGAATCACTCGTGTCTTAATATTCATGCCATGATTAGATATGTGATCAAGATTATGCTAGGTAGCATTCCACATCAAAAATTATCTTTTTTTATCATTTACCTACTCGAGGACGAGCAGGAATTAAGCTTGGGGATGCTGATATGTCTCCGTCGTATCTATAATTTTTGATTGTTCCATGCCAATATTATTCAACTTTCATATACTTTTGGCAACTTTTTATACTATTTTTGGGACTAACATATTGATCCAGTGCCCAGTGCTAGTTCCTGTTTGTTGCATGTTTTTTGTTTCGCAGAATATCCATATCAAACGGAGTCCAAACGGGATAAAAATAGACGGAGATTTTTTTTGGAATATATATGATTTTTGGGAAGAAAAATCCATGCGAGACGATGCCCGAGGGGGCCACGAGGCAGGGGGCGCCCCTGACCCTTGTGGCCACCCTGTAAGGTGGTTGATGCCCTTCTTTCGCCGCAAGAAAGCTAATATCCGGATAGAGATCGTGTTAAAATTGCAGCCCAATCGGAGTTACGGATCTCCGGGAATATAAGACATGGTGAAAGGGAAGAATCTAAGAACGCAGAAACAGAGAGAGACAGAGAGACAGATCAAATCTCGAAGGGGCTCTCGCCCCTCCGATACCATGGAGACCATGGACTAGAGGGGAAACCCTTCTCCCATCTAGGGAGGAGGTCAAGGAAGAATAAGAAGGAGGGGGGCTCTCCCCCTCGCTTTCGGTGGCACCGGAGTGCCACCGGGGGCCATCATCATCACCGCAATGTTCACCAACAACCTCACCGCCATCATCACCAACTCTTCCCCCCTCTATGCAGCGGTGTAACCTCTCTCTTACCCACTGTAATCTCTACTTAAACATGGTGCTCAACGCTATATATTATTTCCCAATGATGTATGGCTATCCTATGATGTTTGAGTAGATCCGTTTTGTCCTATGGGCTATTTGATGATCAAGATTGGTTTGAGTTGCATGTTTTATTATTGGTGTTGTCCTATGGTGCTCTCCATGTCGCGCAAGCGTGAGGGATCCCTGCTGTAGGGTGTTGCAATACGTTCATGATTCGCTTATAGTGGGTTGCGTGAGTGACTGAAACACAAACCCGAGTAAGGGGGTTGTTGCTTATGGGATAAAGAGGACTTGATGCTTTAATTCTATGGTTTGGTTTTACCTTAATGATCTTTAGTAGTTGCGGATGCTTGCTATAGTTCCAATCATAAGTTATGCCTCTCCCCCGTATAAAATTGCAATAATGATTACTGGTCTAGTTATCGATTGCCTAGGGATGAATAACTTTCTCGTAACAAAAAACTCTTTACTAAAACTAACTTAGTTGTGCCTTTACCTAAACAGCCCGTAATTTTATTTACGCAATCTTTATTATCTTGCAAACCTATCCAACAACACCTACAAAGTACTTCTAGTTTCATACTTGTTCTAGGTGAAGCAAACATCAAGCATGCGTAGAGTTGTATCGGTGGTCTATAGAACTTGAGGGAATATTTGTACTTCCTTTAGCTCCTCATTGGGTTCGACACTCTTACTTATCGAAAAATCTTGCCATCCCCTATACTTGTGGGTTATCACTCTCTTTCCTCATTAGTTACATGTTGCATCATCTATTTTGCCTAGATAAGTGTGATGTTACCACCTATGTTACTCCCATTGTCGGTAGTCTTAAGGTAGGGTAGTTTATCGCACGTGAAGGACAGGAAGTGCGACCAGGACGCGAGGATCGTTAGTTCATCGGAAGTACTTAGTTTTCTTCATTGGTTTGTTAAATAAAGAGTTTTGTTTCGTACTTACACAATTTAAAATGATTGTTATGGAGAGAATAGGAAAACCACTCCGCTATATATTAGTAGTATACACGAGTACTATATGGAAGTAGCTTCATTGACTTAGTGCACCTTCCTTTGGGTGTATTGTCGGAGTAAATGACCACGGGTAGCCTAGCCGGCTCCCCCTGGCCTTTCTGAAAAAATTATGAGCCCATCTGGCCCTCAAGAATCCAAGACATGGGGCCGTCTTCCCCTCGCCGGCGGTTTCCCCGGCCGACTATCGGAAGGCGGCCCGATTTCAGTCTCCCTGAAGAAAGCCGCGGGAGGGCCGGCTTCGAGGAGCCGGCTGTGAGAAGGCCGACTCCAAGAAGTCGGCTTCAAGATCGTACCCTCGAAGTCTGCACCCACATAATGGCGATGTGACGGGGCATGGCTACAGTAATCCCGGAGCATGCCTGGCACAGTGCGCCATAAGGGTGGCCATGACCCGTCCGGCGCGGCACTGTCGCCAGGACGACCCTGATGTCATCCACGACGGGCTGCCAGAGTGGCCCACGGGCGGTGGGCCCCTTCGGGCAGAGAGACACCTGAAGGCGGCCTGGCCTCCCCCAGTCGTCCCAAGATGGAGCCGGCTCTCCACAGCTGGCTAACCAACCCCTCGAAGGAGACGCCCCATTAAGGAGACAAGACGCGGTGAGGCTACAGTGATCACCCGCCGGACGGCGGCGCTGTAGCCACGCCCACCTCGACGAAGCCCTCATCACCAGGATTGAGCAACAGTAACCAGCCACCAACAAGGCCCTGGACAGTGGGGCCTGCCTGTCGACCCAGGAGCCGGCAACCGGCGGGACCCACCAGCCGGCGGGCCCCAGCAGCCGGCGCAGAAGCCGGCGAGTGTAGACATAGACGGCTGGGCCCCACGTCCAGCCGGATTACCATTGTACCCCCGGGGGGTAGGCCTATATAAACCCCCCGGGACACCCATGCAAAGGATTGATCCCTGCTAGTTCTAAACACCACATAGGGAGGAGAAGAGAACGGGCAGAGCCCTTCTTCCTCCTCTCGCCAAACAGCTCAAGGAGCATCGTGTAGCTACTTGTTCATCTAGTGATCATGCGGAGACCCCGTACAGCAGCAGTAGGGGTGTTATCTCCACGGAGAGCCCCGAAGCTGGGTAAGATTCGCCCACGTGCATGTCTTCGCCTCATCCCGCTTCCAGGCACCGGCGACGTCTTACTGGCTCCCACAATGATAAGCCACCCAAAATGTGGCTGGCCCACCTGTCATACAGCCAAAGGCAGGTGCAGTTAAGGCACCAGAGCTCAGTCCATAATACAGTATATATGTAGTACAATATATAAGCTGGAGCCTTAGTGCTTGTTCGCTAGGGTTTCCACTCTCCACACTCTCGCCGCACTACATATATATATACATGTTGGAGGCTCAACGTTCCTTTGCTAGGGTTTGCTATATTGACAGTCTCTCACCCTCTTCACCAGATCTAAACAAGACTGCATTGTGGCCTCTGTCTCTCTCTCTCCCCCTCACTACTGGTGAAGGAGGCATCCGGATCCCGTCGCACCAGGAAGGGGAGGAGGTGCAGCGTTCAGTCTATCGCCTTCGGCGAGGGAGACAATCCACTGCCAGCTGCGTTGTTCTCTTTCACCCAGCGCACGTGTGGAAGGGCCACTGACCCCTTCTTCCTCGCTGTCGTACATAGTGTGGGCAGATCCGACCTCCCGCTGCACGCCTTGCCACATCCCAATGACCCTAAGGTATAAGTTTCTTTGAAACCGTCATGCTCTAGCTGCATGCGGATCTTTTTTGATTCTGTAGTCGAATCTAGTTCCTGGTTCAAAGAGGAAAGAAGGGTGTGGTGGGGTGGAGCATGAATCTAGCACGTGGTTCAATGAGGAAAGGAGGGAGGGAAAGTAGTATAGACTGGCTATTCAGCCGCTTTCTTGGTCAAAAAGGGAAAAAGGGGGTAACCCAGTACACACATCTGTAAGCAACCGATCTCTTTGTTGAAAAGGGAAAGAAACTGAGGGGGCGGGTAGTTTGTGCAGGACTAGATTTGTTGCTCTCACATAGGAAAAAGGTTCAAAGAGAACAAATATGGGACCAACGCAGATATGTTGCTTGGCTACATACTCTGCATCACCCATTTATACGTGTGGACGCACATGGTGCTGGCATGTCCCATGTCCCATACAACTATTTTGCTATTGTTAATCTAAGAATGCTGCTAGAAAATTGAAGCAATGTCACTGTTAAAAGTAAATTACATTCTTAAAGAATGTTGTTTTAAGAGAATGTCTCTGTTAATATGAATCAATGCAACAGTTTTAGAAATGCTACTGTCCTACTTTGTTTTCCATCAAGATAAGTTAGATGCTTCTTTTTGTCGCCATTTGTTTCATCCTCCTTTATTGGCCAGTAATTGTTTCCTTTTTTGCCTCTGCTAAAACGGGGATATCTATTCAACTTGTTGCTATAGCAAACTTAAACGTCACACCGGCGACTTGGCTTGATTTTTGTGCAACTTCACAAAACAAGATTGGATTTCCTATTCGTGTTGGCAGATTCGTAGGTGATCTTGTGTGCGTCATGACAGGTTGGTACTTGCCTTCATCCACATGATCATGCAGTGTGTTTTGAGAAGTTGTGCTACTTGTATTGGTATTGTTTTAAATAAATGTTGAATTGAAGCTATTGTATTGCTCTCTTTTCCCATTAAGTAACAAAAATGGTACCAACCCAGACATGATGCTTGTTGCTTTGTTACAACAAACTCTGCATCACCCCCTTTATAAGAAGATGGAAGCACATGGTGTTGTTGCGCCCACTCTCCCCTGGAACTGTTTATGCTTTTTCTTAATCTAATGCCGCTGGTAAAATTAAGCAATGCCACTATCAGAATTAACTACTGGATTGTTTTAAGAGAATTTCTCTATTAATATGAATCAACGCAACCGTTTTAGAAATGCTATTGTCCTATACTTTGTTTTCCATCAAGATATGGTAGATTCTTCTTTTTGTGGCCGCATGTTTCATCCTCCTTAATTAGCCAGTGTCGGTGTACTAGATTAGGGGTACCCTAGTACCCCGAACTTGTGCACGGGCAGTTGCAGCACCCCGCGGCAAAGGCTTGCCGGGTGATCGCCAAGATCCCCCAAGGTTCCCTTGGAGCCATCCAAGAACAAAGTATTTAGGCTAAGGAGACAAGACCCCGGCAAGAGGAGCTTGCCGGGAAGGCCAACCAAGGCGCTCCAATGAACTTGCCCGATGCGCCACGCGCTCCGGCAAGGCAACAAGGCCCCGGCAAGAGGAGCTTGCCGGGAAGACAAACCAAGGTACCTCAAAGCCCGGCGAGCGACAAGCTTCCGGACCCGACAAGATAACAACAGCGGCAAGGCGCTTGCCGCGGCAGGCGGCCACTCTGCGTCCACGCTCTAGTGCATCCACCAACGTGTCGCTCTGGGGGCCTCTCCGGGCGTACATGGCGGGAGGCTGTGTAGCCAGCGGTGCGCAGTGGCATGCGAAGCTGACAAGATCGCCATCGTGACGAACGGTGGCGCCCCTAACGGTCCTTTTCTGCATTGTTTGGGCGACTCAGACGGGCATTCAATGCCCTTGTCCCCTGCCGTCAGGGTTAGGTAGGGTGCACTGTACAAGCAATTGTATCAACTACCTCGCTTTTTATGTTTTTACCCTCTTCTGCGTTGCCACCTATCGGTGACCCCTTTAGCGTATAAAAGGAGGCCCATGCGCAACATAGAGGGGGTTCGGCTCATAGGTTCGAAGCCTCAGACAGTTAGCTTCAATCCATTGGTAGCCTAGAGAACATCACACTCTCGCTTTGGAGAGCAAGAACACCAGATAATACAACCAGACAAGCAGCAGTAGGAGTGTTATCTCTCCGGAGAGCTCCGAAGCTGGGTAAACTGCTCATGTGCCTCGCCTCGATCTGCTCTTCGTGCGATCTCCGCCCCCCGCCGAACCGAAAGGGGCCCGGTCCGCCGGCCCCATAGGTGTTCGAGGATCAGTTTCCCCGACATCTTTGGCGCGCCAGGTAGGGGACGCTGAGATTGTGTGAACCTGATCCGGTGTTCACACGAGCTAGATCTTCATTCCCTTCATCAACATGCCACCGAAGAAGAAGACTTCGGCAGCAGCCGCTCCGTCCATGTCATTTCCGCCACCGTTGGAGCAAACGGGTGGTGGAGTGGACGCCGGCGGAAGAACAACCGTCGATGAGGGTGCTCACAGTGCTGCCAAGTCCAAGGACAAGGCTGCACAAACCTCGGCGACTGTACATGTTCCACGCCACTCTCAGGAGGCGCAAGATCAGCAGCACCATGGCGCTCGCAGCACCATGCGCATGATAGACCAAGGCCAAGCTGGTGGGTCTCGGGGCGCTCAAGACCAGCATGCACGCCAGCATGCTGGCACGAGCGGGGCACGGTCGCCTGGACGGGATACTGCTCCTTCTAACATAGTTAGAAGTTTGAGCACGTCCCGCTCCTCGCGCCGCCCGCCACTGCCACCCACGACTCCAGCAGAAGCTTTGGCGTGAGCTCAACTTCTCTTAGATTACCCTCCAACGTCGGACAAGATCGACGAATGGAGGGCCACCATTCAGAGTCTCATCGGCTACGCCAACGGCGACACTCCACGGCGGCCAAGCGCGTCGCGGCCACCGCAGGACCGCCGGACGCGAGCCGGTGGCGACGAAACGGGCGGAGGTGTAACTACCATGCAATCACCGCCCCGGAGACCAAGATCGCCGACTCATCGGATCCACCTCGACAGCGACTCCACTGCATCGTCGGATCCACGAGCTCGTCGCGATCAGTGCCAAGTTCTTCGTGATCGACAACAAGAAGACGCTCGAACCCGCATCGAGCGCCAAAGAGAAGCGCGACGTCAATCCGAAAAGCACGCTGGGTCCTCTGTTGACATGCATGCGCCAGAGGAACCAGGCGATCTGCCGTACGCGGTAGGTTGTCCTGCGTTCACTCGTGAGCTGCGGCAAGTCCAGTGGCCCAGTACAAAGAACTTCAAGCTAGACGTACCGGAGAAGTACGACGGCAAGACGCATCCGTCAGAGTTCCTCAGCATCTACACCATTGCGGTGCAAGCTGCCGGGGGACGAGATGACAAGATCCTTGCCAACTACTTCCCGCTGGTGCTCAAGCCCAATGTCAGATCCTGGCTCATGCACTTGCCGGACAACTCCATATCCTCTTGGGCTGATCTGTGCCATCAGTTTGTCGGCGCCTTTACCGGCGGACACAAGCCTCATGGCCAGGAGAGTGATCTTCATTTGCTCGCCCAGAAGGAAGGAGAGCCCCTGCGCAAGTACATTCAGAGATTCAGTAGCGTGCAGCACAACATCCCAGACGTCCACCCTGCCGCGGTGATCAGCGTGTTCCATCAGAACGTGCGGAACCGTAGGATGCGGGAGGAAATGGCGATGCGCAAGATCAGGGACGTCAGTGAGTTATATGCACTGGCCGACAAGTGCGCGCGTGCTGAGGAAGGGAGGAGACTCCCCGGAGAGAATATAGGAGCGGGAGGATCTGACAGTGAAGATGCCGCCCCGACAAGGAAAACCCGGCGGCGGAACAACAGAAGGAGGAAAGGCAAAGAAGTGCTAGTTGTTGAGCAGTCCGGCAATGGTGGCGGCGCCAAGGAAACCAAAGCTGGTGACTCCGGCAAGGAGGTTGCCGCGGAGGTGGCGGTCGCCGACAAGCAGGATGGCACCAACAAGCAGTATTGCAAGATTCACCGCACCAAGGGCCATGATCTTCAGAACTGCAAGAGGGTCGAGCAGCTTGTTGAGCAACAGAAAGCTGAATACGAGCGGCGCGACAAGGAGAAAGCCCAGGAAGGAGCTGGTGGATCCGGCAAGAAACGTCCCGGCCGAGGAGGACGCCGCGGCAAGGCCAAGCAGCGGCAAGGAGACAGACCTCCTCGCGGCCGCGACAAGGATGAAGATGACGGCGCCGATGAAGATATGGATGATGAGGAGACCGATGAGCAGGAGTTCCAGAAAACTACAGAGGTCCTGTGCGTTGACGGTGGTGCTTCTCTGCATGCCTCGCACCGCCAGCTCAAGCAGTGGATGAGGGCGGTTAATGCAGCAGAACCACCCATCGAGTCACGCAGGCCTCTGAAATGGTCCAGCACGCCTATCATCTTTGATATTGAGGACCACCCGGATCGCATAACTGCGGTCGGGTGCTTGCCGATGTTGGTTTCACCAACAATCCGCAACCTCAAGGTCACTAAGATGCTAGTTGACGGCGGGGCCGGCTTGAACCTGATCTCCTCCGCGGTGCTCCAGAAGCTCCAGATCCCCGACAGCGAGCTCGAAGAGACCGGCACATTTCAAGGAATCAACCCGGGAAGAAGTAAGCCAAAGGGAAAGATCACATTGCCGGTAACATTTGGCAGTGAGCTGAACTTTAGGACTGAGAGGGTCACGTTTGACGTTGCCGATTTTCCATTACCTTACAATGGAATCCTTGGCCGTCCAGCACTCGCCAAGTTTATGGCAGCCTCTCACTATGCGTACAACATACTGAAAATGCCAGGCCCAATACGTGTCATCTCTGTCCCTGGCGACAAGAAGGATGCTCTTATTTGTGCCGACAAGATCTACCAGGAAGCAGCAGCTGCAGCAGAACGAAGGACACTTGCCGCTGAAGCTCCCGGGGGGAAGAAGAAGACCAAGTCCGGCAAGAGCTCTGATGCCCACTCCGGCAAGCGCACCTCTTCGGAGTGCTGCGCTACCGTCGAGGACGCACCATCGAGCTCCACCGGCAAGTGCAAGAAGACGATGGCAGCTGTACCTGAGACTAAGAAGGTGTCCGCCAAAGAGGATGGCACTGGTGGTACCTTCACCATCAGCGCCACTCTTGACCCCAAATAGGAAAGCGCGCTCATTGCTTTCCTGCGGGCGAATATCGACGTGTTTGCGTGGCAACCGTCTGATATCCCCGGTGTTCCCAGGAAAGTGATTGAGCACCACCTTGCCGTCTGTCCTCATGCGCGGCCCGTCAAGAAGAGAGTCAGGAAGCAGGCAGTTGAGCGCCAAGAATTCATCGCAGAAGAAATCAAGAAGTTGGAAGCAGCAGGCCTTGTCAGAGGAGTACTCCATCCCACGTGGTTGGCCAATCCAGTTGTTGTGCGCAAAGCTAGCGGGAAATGGAGACTTTGTATTGACTTCACTGATGTTAATAAAGCTTGTCCCAAAGACCCATTTCCCTTGCCGCGTATTGACCAGATTGTTGGCTCCACAGCCGGATGTGATTTGCTTTCATTTCTTGATGCATACTCAGGATATCATCAGATCTTTATGGCAGAAGAAGATGAAGAGAAAACCGCATTTATCACCCCGTGTGGCACGTACTGCTTCGTACGGATGCCTTTCGATTTGAAGAATGCTGGTTCAACATTTGCAAGGGTAGTCCACCATGCTTTTGAGCCACAAATACACAGAAATGTGGAAGCTTACATGGATGACATAGTGGTCAAGAGCAAAGACAAAGCGACCTTGATTCAAGAAGTGCGTGTTTGGAGTCCCTTCCGGCAAGCTTCTCGGGTTCTTCGTGTCTCAGCGGGGAATTGAAGCCAATCCCGACAAGATCAAAGCCATCGAGCAGATTGAAGCACCAAAGCGCGTCAAGGATGTACGAAGGCTTGCCAGCTGCGTGGCTGCTCTCAGCAGGTTTATCTCTAGATCTGCTGAGCGCGCCCTGCCATTTTTCAAAATTTTGAAAAAGGCAGGTCCAATGAAATGGACTCCGGAAGCGGAGGCTGCGCTGCAGGATTTGAAGAGATACCTGTCCTCCACTCCAACGCTTCTCGCACCTAAGCCGCAAGAGAAGTTGCTGCTGTATATAGCGGCAACCAATCAAGTGGTTAGTGCTGCGTTAGTGGCGGAGAGGGAGGCGGATGATGAGCCAGCAACCACGGCAGATCCATCCAGCGACAAGCAAGGGGCTTCGCCGACAAGCTCTGGTCCCGACAAACATGGGTTTGCGCAGGAACAAGATGAGATGCCAAGGAGAATGGTGCAGCGCCCAGTCTACTTTGTCAGTTCTCTTCTGCAGGGAGCTAGATCAAGGTACTCTGGTGTGCAGAAGTTGCTTTTAGGCCTCCTCATTGCCTCGAGAAAGCTACGCCATTACTTCCAAGCACATGAGATCACAGTCGTCACTCGCTTTCTGCTGAAGAGGATACTGCAAAATCCAGAAGCAACAGGCAGGATTGTCGAGTGGGCGCTGGAACTGTCAAGCTTTGGCCTCAAGTTTGAGAGCACCTCAACTATCCAAAGCAGAGCATTGGCAGAGTTCATAGCAGAGTGGACGCCAACCCTAGATGAAGAAATTCCAGAAACGAGCATCCCCGTCAAAGAAGCAAACAAAGAGTGGCTGATGTACTTTGATGGTGCCTTCTCGCTGCAAGGCGCCGGTGCAGGCGTGCTGCTTGTCGTACCCACCGGAGAGCACCTCAAGTACATAGTCCAGATGCACTTTCCCAAGGAGCAAGCAACCAACAATACTGCAGAGTATGAAGGATTGCTTGCCGGTCTCCGAATCGCAGCAGACCTTGGGATCAAGAAGCTCATTGTCCGGGGTGACTCACAGCTTGTCATCCGACAAGTGAACAAGAACTACCAGAGTCCGTTGATGGAAGCGTATGTCGATGAAGTGAGGAAGCTAGAGGAGCACTTTGACGGCCTACAAATGGAGCATATCCCAAGAGCTCAGAATGATATTGCTGATGGCTTGTCAAAGTGCGCCGCACTAAAGTTACCTGTGGAACCAGGGATCTTTGTGCTTAAGTTGACTCAACCATCCGTAACACCATCAACTGGACAAAGCAAAAAGAGGAAGTTGGTTTCTGGTGACTACTTTCCGGCAGAGCTCCCCGAGGCCGCCGCCAAGAAAGTCCCCAAGATCAACGCCAAGGATGCTGAGGGGCAGTCTGCTCCGGCGAGCCTTATGGTTTGTTCCATTGAAGCAGACGCTCCCGACAAGTTTTGCTCCGGCAAGCTTGCCGGGGAACATCAAGCTCCGGCAGGGCCGCAAGTCCTTGCCGTAGAAGCAGATGTTCCCACAGCAGCAGATGTGCCTTTAGTCCTTGTTGTCGAGCCACAGGCTCCAGTGGGCACAGCAGATTGTCCGTTTCCTTCAGACAGGAGAACTTCCCGAAGAGCAAGAAGAAGCGGAAAGAGTAGCCCGGCAGTCAAGTATGTACCAGTTTGTCGATAGCATACTGTACAGAAGAAGACTCAATGGTGTGAAATTGAAGTATATTCGCCGGGAAGATGGACAAAAGCTGTTGGCAGAGATACATGGAGGCATATGTGGCCACCACATAGGCGCAAGAGCACTTGCCGGCAAAGTTTTCCGGCAAGGTTTCTTTTGGCTGACAGCCCTCCAGGATGCAACTGCACAAGTAACCAAGTGTGAAGCGTGCCAGTTCCACTCCAAGCCGATACATCAGCCAGCTCAAGCTCTCCAGATGATCCCTTTATCCTGGCCATTTTCGGTCTGGGGGCTCGATATCCTCGGTCCCTTCCCCCGAGCTGTCGGGGGCTTTGAGTACTTGTACGTCGCAATCGACAAGTTCACAAAGTGGCCGGAAGTGCAGCCAGTGAGGAAGGTGACAGCACAGTCAGCAGTCAAGTTCTTCAGGTCAATTGTTTGCCGTTTCGGGATCCCTAACAGGATCATCACCGACAACGGCACGCAATTCACGAGCCGCGCCTTCATGCAGTACGTCCAAGACCTTGGCGCCAAGGTCTACTTCGCTTCTGTTGCTCATTCGAGAAGCAACGGTCAAGCAGAGAGGGCAAATGCTGAAGTGCTGCGCGGGCTCAAGACCAGAACTTTCGACAGGCTGCACAGGTGCGGAAGGAACTGGATCGAGGAGCTACCGGTGGTTCTTTGGTCGATCAGAACGACGCCAAATCGAGCCACTGGCCAGACACCTTTCGCTCTAGTCTATGGAGCAGAGGCAGTTCTCCCCATGGAACTCGTATATGGGTCACCTCGAGTGCTCGCTTATGATGAGCTTGAGCAAGAACAGCTGCGGCAAGACGATGCGCTGCTCCTTGAGGAAGATCGTCTTCAGGCTGCTGTACGAGCTGCTCGATACCAGCAAGCTTTGCGCCGCTATCATAGCCGCAAAGTTAAAGCCAGAAGCTTCGAGGAAGGCGACCTTGTTCTTCGGCGCGTTCAATCCGCCAAGAATTCCAACAAGTAGACGCCGAAGTGGGAAGGCCCTTATCGGGTGAGACGAGTCACAAGGCCTGGCGCTGTCCGCCTTGAGACCGAAGATGGCATTCCAGTGAGCAACTCCTGGAACATAGAACATCTTCGTAAGTTTTTCCCATAAGGCGCGGTTGCCGGAACCCGTTCCGGCAACCACCTTTTGTACAAGTCTTGCCGCTGTTGCATGTAATCCTTTGTACAAAGCCGGGCGCAGATCCCGTGCATAAGTAAAAACCCATGTGCTCCGCACATCTTGTCCATTTCATGCGTTAGTTGCTTTCTTGCATGCAATTATCTGACACTTTGTGCAGCACCTACATCCCGTAAGCAGTAACGAGCCGAAGAGCTCCATATTATTATTTTCTCTTCTTTCTTTTTCTTTTAAAGGAAAAGAAGGTTCTCCCGCACACAAGTTTGCCGGGGGGAAAGGATAAGATGGTGGTGTGGGCCAGGCGTCGTTCAAGCAAAGACTTGCCTTACTGAGAAGCAAATAACAGAAAAGCTAAGTTGCCAAAGTTTGAGCAATCACTTTTTTAAATTTTTGAGTTATCTTCCTCGAACGACCCTGCTTTGTATGGAAAACCTATGCGCGGAGGAACCAACTCGTGGCTAGTTGCGCCCTTACTTTGTTTTGAGTCCGCTCAACAGCTTAAGCGTGTTGCATCTAGTCGCGACAAGGTTTCTTGTCGGAAGCAGCGCCGCCAGCAGGCTGCTGAAGTTCCGCACTCAGCGCTCGCGGCTCGGGCGCCTACGCCGACAAGTTCCCTAAAAGCGTAGGGTGAAAACATACAAAGGAAGGAATCTAGTAGAGGAAATAACATCGCAATCGATAGACAGAAATAAAGTTATATTACAAAGATAACTTGTCGCAGCTCTAATAGACTGTTTTCATGACATGACTAGCAGTGACAAGGGAAAAGAAGAAATGGGCGGCCTAATCTACGCGCCCGCCCTCGACTCGCTTGATCTCGCTCACCTTGTCCACAATGGGTGCAACAAGGGCCTTGAGTGCGTCCAGATCGGCGTCAGGCGGCAAGGATCGGAGGACGTTGGTGAAGCTGAGGCCTGGATTGCGGAAGGCTACCTTCATCAGCACCTTCTGGAGAACCCCGGCGTAGATTTTGCGTGACTCGTCGGCCAGCTGCTTCGGGATCCTCTCCCAGAGTCGCTGGAGTGCCGTCGCCACGCCCTTGAAGAATAGGCTGAGCTTGGCGCTGGGTTGAAGGCTCTCGTCGGAAGGATATCCAAATTCATCCATCCCCAGCTGCGCCAGCTCCTCGTTGATGACAGCGGCAGTGTTCACCAGGCCCTCGGTCCAGTGCTCCACCGTGTCTTTGAACGAGTTCTGGGTAACTGCAATGCTCTCCAGCAGCGCAGCGTCAGCCTTGACCTTCTCCGCCAAGGTCTTCTCCTGCTCCTTGGCGGCCTCCAGCGTCTGCGTCAGCATGGCCAGCTTTAGCTCCAGGTATGCTTTGGAATCCTTGGCGGCGCTGAGCTCCTTGCCCCTCTCAGCAAGAAGGCCTTGCAGCTCACCATGGGCGGCAGCATCCTTCTCGCGCTCACGCTTGAGCGCGGCAATCTCCTCGCCGCTCTTCCTAATATCGGCCTCCAGCCGCGCCACCTTCTCCTCTAGCTCCTTATTGGCGGCCTCTGCAGTTGCCGCGGCATCCTTTGCCTCCTTGAGCGCCCCGCCAAGTGCTCGCTCACGCTCGGCGAGCTCTTCCTCGTAGCTGTCGAGGTGGGCTTTCCGCTGCACCAGCTCGCCTTCCCGCGCGGACTGCTTCTCGGCAACAAGCCTTTGTTCCTCCTCGGCCTCGGCCTTCTCGAGAAGAAAGGCCGTGCGCTCCTCATCTACTCGCTCCCGCTCCTGCGCCAGTGACCGAAGAGCTTCTTGATTTTGTCCCCGGAGCTCCTCCGCGCGCTTCTCCATGTCAACTCCCGCCTTCGCGACAAGCGCTTCCCGGGAAGCCAGCTTGGCTTGCCGGGTGCGATAGAGTGACAGCAGCTTCCGCAGCAGCTGCTCCTCCTCAGGCTCACCGCTGCTGCTGCCGGGCGCGTCAACCAATGACAGCCCAGCAGAGGCGAGCACCTCCCCGTCAAAAGTCTCCCCCTCGACTGGCGCCCTGGAGCTCGACGCCCAGGGTAGCTTGATGAAGATGTTGTCACCGGCCTGCAAGTAGGCGCCGGGCTGGGGCTCCTCGGAGCCCGGCTCCGCAGAAGCGGCAGAGGGTTCGGCGGTCGGTGCAGCGCCCGGCGCTCCTGCGACCTCAGGGTCGTCAGTGCGATCGCCCGATCCCTTGCCGACTTCCGCAGCAGCAGCCCCAGCGGCCTCCTCGCCGGCGGTCTCATCAGCACCGGCACCTTCCTCGCCGGCGCCCTCTATCTCCATTGGCTCAGCCGAAGATGGGTCTGAAGAACGAAGAGGGGAGGAAAATCAATCAAAAACATCCAAGAAAGGAAAAATGAAAGAAGCAGAACCCAAGGGAAAGTTTTTGGGCAAATGTATTACCTGCGCCAAGATCTTCAGTATCGGCCTCGGTCGCCGCAGGATCAGCAGTGCCGTCCCTTGCCGGAGAGTCCCCCCTTGCCGGAGAGCGCTCCCTTGCCGGGGACTCCTCCCTTGGCGGCGCAGTCGAAGCAGGTGGCGCTTCGGGACCGGCCTCCGGGCGCTCCTGATGAGGCTGCTCTGCTCCTGCACAAGTCAACAAGCAAGATATCAACAAAGGAAAAAGCACTCAAACGCGCCCGACAGCAGAAGGATAAACTATGAACTTACACTGGGGGCTGCGCTGGGGGCTGCTCCGAGGGGTGATTGCCGGGTCCGTCAAGGTGTTCTCGGACCCACCTCCTGCCGACGCGATGGGGTCATCCTCGATGACGATCACCGCGGCCTTGGCCCTCTTCGCCGCTCTCTGGGCCAGTGTTCTGAAAAGAAAAGAGTCCAGATTGGAGCAAGTCAGATACAAAATATAAACAGCAAGATTGAAGGATTATAAGGGCGCCAAAGAAACTCACTCTTCTTCCTCCTCATCGAAGCTGAGCGCGGAAAGATCGAAGTCCGGCCCTCCTCCGGTGCGGCGAGGTGGAGTAGGAGGATCCCTTGCCCGCTTGGCGGGGGCGGCGGCGGTGGCCCAGGAAGATCCCGCTCCAGTTGCCGCTGTTGCATGAGGCGCTCCCGCGGCAACATTGCTTGCCGCGGTAGAGCGCGTCGCGCAGCTCGGTGGCTGTGGAGCCGGCTGCCGCCCTGCTGCGTCCCCGGCCCTGCGAAGGCGCCTCCTTGGCGGGGCCGGGGGCTTCGCCTGCGGCAAGCTCTCTGAAGGTTCAGCCTCCTCCTCGCCGGCCTCGCTCGACTCGGCTTCAGAACCGGCAGGCTCCTCCTCGCCCATGAACTCCACGCGTTCGGCAAGGTTTGCCGCCTCTGCAGCCTCCGCCTCCTCCACAGTGAACCCAAACACACCCGCAGCAGCTGCGGCCGCAGCCTCTTCCGCCCTAGTAGCGATGAGCTGCAGCTCCTCGTCAGTGGTGTCATGGTGAGGCTCTTCTGCTCGTCGGCGCGGACCGGCAATTCCTCCAAGGTGTCGAAGAACGCTCGCACAACGTCGTCCGCAGGCTCTTGCCTAGTCGGGACGATGCCGTGTGAATCACACAACGGCATCATGGCACAGATCCGGTCAAGTGAAGAGTTATTGCACAAAGGAACTACGCCCCTCGGCAGTGTGAATGGGTGCTGGGGGTCGCGTTTGAATAACTCCAAGAGCATTTCATCCAACTCCAAGACAGTGAAGTTGTAGTTCAGGCCCGGCCGCAGCCTCATGATGTCCGCCGAATTCTTGAATTCCCAGGCGGGCCTCCTCCTCTCCTGCAGGGGGGCAATGCGGCGGCGGAGGAAATCTGCCCCGACAGCACCTACGGTGAGCCCGACAAGCTTGAGGCGAAGAATCCTAGTGATGGCGATCTTCAGCCTCTCGTCTTCCGGGGCCATGTTGCTCCAGTCATTGCCGCGCACTATTGGAGTTTGGCGCACGGCGGTGAAGGGCTGCGGATCCTCCTCGACGATCCAACACCACTCCGCTCTCCACTCCTCCCACTTGCTGCGAAGCTCACCCTCCAAGTACGCCTCTTTCTTGCCGACTCTCGAGACCCAGGCAATCCCTCCGGCAAGCGGCTCCCCTCTCTCTACCCGAGGTATGAAGAAGTGGCGGAAAAGGGCTACACTAGGGTGGACTCCGACAAAGTTTTCGCACAAGTGTGCGAAAACTGCCATGGTCAAGACAGCATTGGGGGTGAAGTCAAGGAGGCGGAAGCCATACGTGTTCATAATGTCACAAAAGAACTCCGAGAAGGGCGGGCAGAGCCCGCAGTAGAAGAATAGCGGGAAGAACGGGTACCCATTTGGAGCCGACTCCGAGGCAGCGGCCTGGAGTACCCTCGTGCGCGGATGCGCACGCGTCTCCGTCGCCCAAAAGAGGTAGAAATACTCCCTCAGCTCCTGCACGCCGAGCTGGGCGGTGAAGATCGCCCGCTCCTTCCGTAGCGCCGCGAGCCGCTGCGCCTCGGCCGACTTCACGCCCTTTCCCTTGTCGGCTTTCGGGGCCATGGAGGAGGTGGTGGAGAAGGTCGACGGCATGGTG
>NC_041390.1:366030117-366038136 GCF_002162155.2 Triticum dicoccoides
GGCGGAGCGCTGCTCTCTCGGCTTCGAGAAGAAGAGGGGAGCGGCGGAGTTTGTGAAGAAGGAGTAGCAGCAAGCAGCGAGGGGGAACGAACTGCCCCTGTTTCCTCTACTTATAAAGAGGGACGGGGCGGACGTTTCGGCCTTCCGCTTAAACAACCACCCACGATCTCTCCCATGATGCCGCAATCAACGTGTGCCGTTATGGGAGAGTGCGGTGGATACGGAACAAGATTTGGCGTGGCCCAGCCCGCGTGTGCCCGTGCCCTGTCTTGGGCCTGGCCCAACAGCGCTCGGCACCGTGTCTGGCCCAGGCCCGGGGGCTCCTGTCGGTGTACTAGATTAGGGGTACCCTAGTACCCCGAACTTGTGCACGGGCAGTTGCAGCACCCCGCGGCAAAGGCTTGTCGGGTGATCGCCAAGATCCCCCAAGGTTCCCTTGGAGCCATCCAAGAACAAAGTATTTAGGCTAAGGAGACAAGACCCCGGCAAGAGGAGCTTGCCGGGAAGGCCAACCAAGGCGCTCCAATGAACTTGCCGCGACGCGCCACGCGCTCCGGCAAGGCAACAAGGCCCCGGCAAGAGGAGCTTGCCGGGAAGACAAACCAAGGTACCTCAAAGCCCGGCGAGCGACAAGCTTCCGGACCCGACAAGATAACAACAGCGGCAAGGCGCTTGCCGTGGCAGGCGGCCACTCTGCGTCCACGCTCCAGCGCATCCACCAACGTGTCGCTCTGGGGGCCTCTCCGGGCGTACGTGGCGGGAGGCTGTGCAGCCAGCGGTGCGCAGTGGCATGCGAAGCTGACAAGATCGCCATCATGGCGAACGGTGGCGCCCCTAACGGTCCTTTTCTGCACTGTTCAGGCGACTCAGACGGGCATTCAATGCCCTTGTCCCCTGCCGTCAGGGTTAGGTAGGGTGCACTATACAAGCAACTGTATCAACTACCTCGCTTTTTACGTTTTTACCCTCTTCTGCGTTGCCACCTGTCGGTGACCCCTTTAGCGTATAAAAGGAGGCCCATGCGCAACGTAGAGGGGGTTCGGCTCATAGGTTCGAAGCCTCAGACAGTTTGCTTCGATCCATTGGTAGCCCAGAGAACATCACACTCTCGCTTTGGAGAGCAAGAACACCAGATAATACAACCATACAAGCAGCAGTAGGAGTGTTATCTCTCCGGAGAGCTTTGAAGCTGGGTAAAATGCTCGTGTGCCTCGCCTCGATCTGCTCTTCGTGCGATCTCCGCCCCCCGCCGAACCGAAAGGGGCCCAGTCCGCCGGCCCCATAGGTGTTCGAGGATCAGTTTCCCCGACAGCCAATAATTGTTTCCTTTTTGCCTCTGTTAAAATAGGTATATCTATTCAACTTATTGCTATAGCAAACTTAAATGTCACACCGGCGACTTTGCTTGATTTCAGTGCAACTGCACAAAACGAGAGTGGATTTCCTATTCATGTTGGCAGATTCGTATTTTATCTTTGTCGTCTCATGAAAGGTCAGTACAAGCTTTCATCCACATGATGCTGCAGTGTGCTTTGAGATGTTGTGCTACTTGTATTGGTACTATTTTGGATAAATGTTGAATTGAAGCCATTGAACTGTTGTCTTTTACCATTAAGTGGGCAAAAATTGTTCCAACCATGACATGATGCTTGTTGCTTTGTTACAACAAACTCTGCATCACCCCCTTTATAAGTAGATGGAAGCACATGGTGTTGTTGTGCCCACTCTCCCCTGGAACTGTTTATACTGACTTTCCTCAAAATTAACTACTGAATCTTAGTTCAAAACAGCAACACTTGTTAGGGATCGGCGGGAGTACCAATTCTATTAGGGATCGACTGGAGTACATGTTTAAGAAATGTATTGTTCAGATAATGTCTCTGTTATTATATATCAGTTACAGTGTTTTACAAATGGTACTATCCTGCTTTGTAGTTCTTTCTACATGTTTAACCAAGGTATTGTTAAGATAATATCTCTGTTAAAATGAATCAGTCATGTTGTTTTAGGAATGGTACTTTTCTGCTTTGTAGTTCTTTATACATGTTGAAAAAAAGGCATTGTTAAGATAATGTCTCAGTTAATATGAATGAATCACACTGATTGAGAATTGCTACTCTCCTACTTTGTTTCCTATTAAGATAAAGTAGATCAGTAGATGTTTTTCTTCTGGGAGTACAAGTCATCAACCGTTATTTCTCAGTAATTTTTTCCCTTATACCAATTGTTGCTTACAGTGATATCAAAATTAAAGCTTGGTTTTATTCTGACTTTGATTTTAGTTGAACTGCACAAAAGGAGCCAATGTGTCTAAGGCAAACTGCTGTATTAGTGGGTCCAGTTGGTCTTACCACTTTGCAGAAAGAAGCAATCACTATTTGCGCTACATTACACAAGGAATGATCGAGAAGCTTTACAGAGTATTAGTAGACGCTGGTGACATGACTAGTCTGCAGAGAGCATAGGAAACTCTACAACACATGGAGTGCACAGGGAAAAAAGTGCCCAAACAAGTACAAGAAGCCAGGACAGGACTCCAAATCTGCCAATGTCATTCTAAGCAACAATGATGGGGCATCTGGGTATGGTATTACCATACTTTTAGTTTATTAGTCCACCAATTGGTGGGTTGACACTGGGGCCAATACTCATGTGTGTGCTGATGTGTCTTTGTTTTCTTGCAGCATATAAATACGAAATCCACAGGGATGCTCAGCTTGATTTTAGTGGAACTGCACAAAATGTTCAGATGGTTTGTGTCCTCCATAATACTTCATCATGCACAATACATCAAATGGTTCACTAATCATTCGTCGTCACCTTGAGCCACCGGACTATATGTTTGAATGGAGCTGCCAGCGTCGGCCATTAAGAAGGGTAAGAAGAAAGATAAAAAGAGAGATGGGTGCTTTACTTGTGGTTCGGAGGAACACTGGGCAAACAAGTGCCCAAACAAGTACCAAGAAGCCAGGACAGGACTCCAAGTCTGTCAATGTCACTCTAAGCAACAATGATGGGGCATCTGGGTATGGTAATCTATTTACCATACTTTCAGTTTGTTAGTCCACCGATTGGTTGGTTGACACTGGGGCCAATATTCATGTGTGTGCTGATGTGTCTTTGTTTTCTGGCAGCATATAAATACTAAATCCACAGGGATGCTTAGCTTGATTTTAGTGGAACTGCACAAAATGTTCAGATGGTCCGTGTCCTCCATAATACTTCATCATGCACAATACATCAAATGGTTCTCTAATCATTCGTCATCACCTTGAGCCACTGGACTATCATATGAAAAACTGATGACAAACCCTGCCCGTTCCACAATCATAGGCATTACATATTTTGAATGGGAAAAGGTTGTCAAAGTTTAATCATTGATGTTAGCAAGAAGACATTAGTTTAATATATTGGAATTGGAAAACCATGTCAATTTTTGCTCATTGATGTTAGACAGAAGACATGCATTTGATATTTTTGAGTGGGACACCTTTGTTGTAAGCAACGTCGATCGTTTTTTCCTATTCCTGTCTTCAGTTCAGAAGTAAATATTTACTCTGCTAAGATGAATAGTCACATGAATGTTGACTTATGTAAGGTATTTTAAGAGTTTGTTCTGAATGTTTTCTATGTAATGCCAGGCCTTGTGAGTTTGATTGCAAATTTGAGCTTGGAATGTTGTGGCATGCGGCATCATGAGTTGTTCACCGTGCCTCCTGAGAATAATGCTTCATATTGTTTTGAATGTTGATCTAATGTCCGTGATTTGCATGTTAAGAAGATCATCCTCTTCTGTTGTTTCTGTGCTTAAGAAGTTCATTGTCTTGGGTTTCATTCATAGCCTATACGACAACTCGGGTAGGTTAGAGGTGAAACCATATGATCTTCCAATCAACTCATCATCTTAGGCCGTGATTGGATCGTTGTTTTCCAACCCAAACCTCTTGTAAAACTAACGCTTCTAAATAAAAGTAGACGGTCGCGGGCGAAGCACTTGGTTGGTCAATTTCGACTAGTAAAATATACACTGGTCTCTCAAATTACACGCATAACCCGCCAGTTTTACTTACAGACCTCGGGCCCTCGGTTTCATTACGCCTGTATTTTACGCGTTGTTTCCGATGACGAGAAAATTACACTTGTATCTTAATACAAGTGTGAAATAAACTAGAGCTCTCAAGCGCGGCCTTACCGTTTCATACCGTCTCAGTCTCTCGAAGGTTCTCATAGGTGTCCGATGATCCTGGCTTCCTGAATGAGTAGCGGACGCTGTATCAGACCATCTATAGGGCCCGTGAGGCCCTATCCGTTGTCCTTCGAGTTGTTGCGCTCGCCGTGGCACCGAGCATTGTCAACATGGTCAACGAACATGAGGATTCAGGAGATGACTTTATTTTGACTGGATGACAGTAGGGACCCACTAGGGCCATAGCCGTACGTAAGCAAGTGCCTCCTTAATATGTACAACTATATTTTTTTTGCTTCCTCCTGGTTTCCTCACATCATGGTCCCACACCATTGTCAACCTATGTAGTCAATAAACAAGAGAATTGCACAAGGAGCGGTCGACAGCTGGGACCAAGCAGCTCGAGCAGTATTTGTGTTTTTGAGGTGTGAGCACTGCAGAGTTTTTCTTGAGCGATGTTTTCGTTGTTGTTCAAAGGAGAGTAGGGTATTAACTGAGTGGGCTGTGGCCGGTCTAGCCCAGGCCAGATATCCAGCCCAAAAATTATTATTTTTCAAGCTGAAAATGGCTAGCGCAGCTATACTTTTTTTTGAGGAATACCCACGCAAGGTCAACTTGTTATTCTCCGCCCAGCTGGGCTGCAAATGTTTCCTAGGAGGGATGCATTAGGCTTAACAGGAAAATGGGCTTTAATAAATATTAAATGGGATGTAATTATAAAAACTGGGCAGTAACTATAACAAAATGCACCAAACACGTAATTAGTTTATAAAATATTATTTTTAGATTTTGAAAATTTTAATTTCATTAATTGTTGTGCGCGCAATGTTTCATTGGATTTTTACGTAATACAAATTTATATTAAAATTGTATGTAATCTGACTAGAAATTTCGGGATAAAAATATTTCGGATCCCATCAAATGTGGGAAATTTTTTCGAATTCTCTTTTGAACGGTTGGTTGAAATTATTAATCATTGTCCTTGCTAGAAAATGAGATGTACTTTTAACAAATTGTAAATGGGATGTAGTAAATTCCATTAGAATTCAAAAATGGGATGTACATTCTTACAAATCGCAAATGGGCTATACGTTCTCTGCCACACACTTGTGGGCCTACTAAGTTGACGCGTCCCCTAAAAAAGATAAATTGACGTGTATGCAAGGCTTTGTCAACATATAGTCAACCCACGGTTCTAGCAGCAGTGGTCGTTGGATGTCCATCCAGTGGATTTCGTACTTCTTCTTCAATCCGGATATTCTAGCTTCAGCCGCCCAAAAATGATTCCTCCCCCTGACATCTGGGGCGCACCATTTCGAAGGATGACCTGTGGGCCTACTAAGTTGACGCATACCAAGGGCTTTGTCAACATAGTCATTATAAATGATTCTAGCTGCAGTGACCGTACAATGTCCATCCAACGGTCGTCGTGCTTCTTCAACCTCTGGTCTTCTTGCTCTAGCCGCCCAAAGCAACACCGGTCATGCCGCCTGCTCCTGCCTCCCATGGCCGGTTGTGCTACCGCAGAGGCCTGACTGCCCCCTACTACTCCCACCGCTGGCCACGCCATCCCTCTACTCACCCACACCCCCTGTTATTCTGCGACGACAGCAGCCTCACACCACAGCCGAACCAGTGAACCCTCGTACTCCTCTCCGTGTGGGCATCCACTATGGCGTCTTCCCCAGCTCCGCGTCGTCTCCTTCCTAGGCCTCTCCGTCGTCCACCGCCCTGGTGCTCTCGGTGCGGCGTGGTCAACGTGGTCAACGAACGACATCCATTGGACATTGACTATACGGGGAGAGGCTGACAACTCGGTCCATGGCCGCACACAAGGAAATGCCTCCTTATTACACGCAAAATAATGATTCCTCCACCTGACATCTGAGACCCACCAGAAGGGCCTCTGTATTTCGCGAAAAAAATGTTCCCCTCGCTGACAGGTCGGACCCACGAGCTATACTTTGCACGCAAGGAAGTGCCTCCTTATTACGCACAAAAAAATGAATACTCCCCCTGCCAGCTGGGACCCAGCATAGTGGGAGGCCGACTTGTGGGCCTACTAAGTTGACGGGGATGGAGGGCTTTGTCAACTTACTCAATATGAACGATTCTAGCTCCAGTGACCGTATGATGTCCATCCAATGGCCGCAGTGCTTCTTCAACCTCTGGTCTTCTTGCTCCAGCCGCCAAAGCAGTGCCGGTCGTGCCGCCTGCTCTTGCCTCTCGTGGCCGGCTGTGCTGCCGTTGAGGCCTCACCGCCCCCTACTACTCCCACTGTTGGCCAGGCCCTGCGGCGACGGCAGCCTCACACAACAGTCAAACCAGTGAACCCTTGTACCCCTCTCCACATGGGCATGCACTGCCGCGTCTTCCCCGGCTCCATGTCGTCCCCTTCGTAGGCCTCACCGTCGTCCACCGCCTTGGTGGTCTCAGCACGGCGTGGTCAATGTGGTCAATGACCGACTTCTATCGGAAGAGTACTGTACGTGGATAGGCTGACAGCTGGGCCCACGGCCATAGCAATGAAGTGCCTCCTTATTACACGGAAAATAATGATTCCTCCACCTGACAGCAGGGACCCACCGGACGGGCCACCGTATTTTGTGAAAAAACGTTTCCCCCCTGACTACTGGGACCCACCAGCTACATCTTCGCACGCAAGGAAGTGCGTCCATATTACGGGCAAAAAAATGATTCGCCCCCTGACTGCTGGGACCCACCAGCTACATCTTCGCACGCAAGGAATTGCCGGACAGTCGGGACCCACCTGGTCGAAGCGTACATAGCGTTGTCATTCTGGTCGCGAACGTGTACGTACATACTAGTCGATGTACAGGTGCGCACATGTCATAGTAGAGGCGCACATGTGTCGTAGTAGAGGCGCGCACGTAGCATGTACACGTACGTACAGCGGCCAGGGTGCAAGAAAGAAAATACGGCAACGTACGTATATACGAGCGGGATCTCGAACGCCTACTCGCGCATACATACGGCCAGGGCTCGTGTACATGGCTGGGTCGGAACAGAGAAATTGCGTCGGCGTCAAGTTCATGGGGAGGCAACGGAATGTGTCGTGTTCATCGTGAGGCAACGGAACGCGTGCTGTTCATCGGGAGCCAACCAGCTTGGATGGAATAGCCGATGGAAACGAGGCCTGGCATACCGCAGAACCGAGGAAACGGCCTTGTGTTCGACCAGCCACGGTCGAAACGGGATCATGTTCATCGGGAGGGGTATGGCGTACCACAAAACGGAGGAAGCAGACCTCCTACGGTCGAAACGGGGTCTTGTTGATCGGGAGGGGTGTGGCGTACTGCAAAACGGAGGAAACGTACTTGTGTTGGAGCGCTACGGTCGAAACGGGGTCCTATTCATCGGGAGGGGTGTGGCACCACAAAACGGGACTCGACAGGATACTGTTCATATCCACCGTCGGCTGCCTCCACAGGCTACTGTTCATTGACCGTCGACATCCTCCAGCCTCCACCTGCGACTGTTCATCCACGGGCTCCTGTTCATCCAGCCTCCACCACGTGCTCCTCCACCGGCTACTATACAACCACCCCTCTCCACCGGGTCCTGTTTAACCACCCCTCCACGGGCTACTGTTCATCCAGCCCTCCATGGGGTCCTGTTCATCCAGCCCTCCACGGGATCCTATTCATCCATCCCTCCATGGGGTCCTCTTCATCCACCCCTCCACAGGGTCCTGTTCATCCACAGGCTCGATTGATCGGGGTATTCTTCATCCAACGGCAACTGCCTCGACTACCACGGGGTCCTGTTCATCCAACCCCCCCCCCCACCGGGAACTGTTCATCCAACCCCCC
>NC_041390.1:366038530-366051062 GCF_002162155.2 Triticum dicoccoides
CCACTGTTCATCTAGAGGCAGCATCGATTGGCTTCAGTTAGCAGCAATAGCGAAGGAATCACTCGGGTTCAGTTAATAGCAAGGGATCGATCGATCGCTCGGGTTCAGTAATGTGTAGCCTGCATTGCAATTGCTCGGGTTTAGTTAGAGCCCAACGCCTCGCTCGGGTTCAGTTAGATCCCAACGCCTCACACACACACACGTACGTGCGAGAGAAACGTGCATCGCTTGGCCCCCAACCACCCACCGTAACCGGGAACTCCCCGATATTTTCCTCGCCCTCGCTTCTACCATAGTTTTTTCCGTCATGGATGGCCCAAAGAATGTCATGCAGGTGCATCTCCGGCCCGCCCAGGACGAAAATCCCATTTTTGTCATGATTTTTTGTCACAGAAGTAGGACCCCACCACATCTATGATGATACCGGGTTTTGTCACAATTATTGTCATAGAAGTGTCATAAGTATGATAGAAAAAAAATTGTTCGGCCCAAAATGTCACGGATGTGTCTTTTTTTGTAGTGAGGTGCTTTGCATTTATGTTCTGCAGTCTCAGAAAGGTCTGGTGAGATACCTCTATTGTCATATTATATCATGGTTGTTTTGACAACGTGTTGCCGTTTGAGATATATTATTATTGCTCGCTAGCTGATTATGTCATTGATATGAGTTAATATAATCTTTAAGAGTTATTGTCAGCATGGTTAGTTATAATGTAGGATGAAAACCTAGGTGATGTTTAGGCTTATTTATGCAAACAAGAGCAAAAGAGTTCAGAAAAGTTTTTCTTTTTCACTTTCAGTTTATCAACTGAATTGCTTGAGGACAAACAAAGGTTTAAGCTTGGGGGAGTTGATACATCTCCAACGTATCTACTTTTCCTAAAGCTTTTCCTCTTGTTTTGGACTCTAATTTGCATGATTTGAATGAAACTAACCCCGGACTGACGCTGTTTTCAGCAAAACTACCATGGTGTTGTTTTTGTGCAGAAATAAAAGTTCTCGGAATGGAATGAAACTTTGTGAGGAATTTTTTTACAAATAAAGAGAATTTCTGGAGCCAAGAACCACCGGAGGGGGCACCTGGGTGGGCACAACCCACTAGGGCGCCCCCCCCCCCCCCCCTGGCACGCCCAAGTCGGTTGTCCCCACCTGGTGGCCCCGTAGACCCTCAAACTGACTCTAGAAAATCCTATTTTCCAAGAAAAAAATCAGGGAGAAATAATTATCGCGATCCACCAGATGGAGCCGCCGTCACCTCTTCTTCATCGGGAGGCCAGATCTGGAGTCCGTTTGGGGCTTCGGAGAGGGGGATCTTCATTCTTCGTCATCACCAACCCTTCTCCATCGCCAATTCCATGATGCTCCCCACTGGGAGTGAGTAATTCCTTCGTAGGCTTGCTTGTCGGTGAGGAGTTGGATGAGATTCATCATGTAATCGAATTAGTTTTGTTAGGGCTTGATCCCTAGTATCCACTATGTTCTAAGATTGATGTTGCTATGACTTTGCCATGCTTAATGCTTGTCACTTTGGGCCCAGGTGCCATGATTTCAGATCTGAACCGTTTATGTTATCACCATTATATCCATGTTCTAGATACGATCTTGCAAGTTATAGTCACCTACTACGTGTTATGATCCGGCAACCCCGGAGTGACAATAGTCGGGACCACTCCCGGTGATGACCGTAGTTTGAGGAGTTCGTGTATTCACCATGTGTTAATGCTTTGTTCCGGTTCTCTATTAAAAGGAGGCCTTAATATCCCTTAGTTTCCAATAGGACCCCGCTGCCACGGGAGGGTAGGACAAAACATGTCATGCAAGTTCTTTCCATAAGCATGTATGACTATTTACGGAATACATGCCTACATTATATTGATGAACTAGATCTAGTGTCGTATCGCCCTAGGTTATAACTATCTCTTGATGAATATCATCCAACGAGTCACCGATCCAATGCCTACGAATTTATCCTATATTGCTCTTGCCAAGTTACTACTGATATCACTGTTACCGTTACCGTTATTGTTGTCACTATTATCCAAACTATCATATTACTTTGCTGTCGATCATGTTGCTGCAGATAATTAATCTCCAGGTGCTAATACCTTCAAATATTCTTTGGCTCCCCTTGTGTCGAATCTATAAATTTGGGTTGAATAGTGTACCGTCGAAAACTGTTGTGATCCCCTATACTTGTGGGTTATCATTCACACCGGCCATGTTGCTATTAAATATCTTATGGAAAAGAAAGATGCTAAACCTAGGCTTATTCGATGGGTTCTCTTGCTACAAGAATTTGATTTGCATATCACTGATAGAAAAGGAGCAGAGAACCCCATAGCTAATAACGTGTCTAGGCTTGAAAATGTCCTTGATGACCCACTACCTGTTGATGATAGTTTTCCTGATGAGCACTTAGCTGCAATAAATGTTTCTCACAACACTCTTTGGTATGCTAATTATGCTAATTATATTGTTGATAAATATTTACCACCTAGCTTTACATACCAAGAAAAGAAAAAAATCTTCTATGATTTAAGACATTACTTTGGGGATGACCCACATCTTTATAAAGGAGTAGATGGTATTATTAGAAGCTGTGTACCTGAGCATGAACAGTGACAAATCATACGGAAATGTCACTCCAAAGCTTACGGAGGACATCATGCGGGAGACAGAACTGCTCACAAGATACTGCAGTCTAGGTTTTATTGGCCTACTCTTTTTAAGGATGCTCATAAGTTCGTCTTATCTTGTGATGAATGGCAAATAATAGGTAATATCGGTAAGCGTCAAGAAATGCCTATGAATTATTCACTTGTTGTTGAACCATTTGATGTTTGGGGTTTTGATTACATGGGACATTTTCCTTCCTCTAATGGGTATACACATATTTTGGTTGTTGTTGATTATGTTACTAAGTGGGTACAAGCCATTCCAACTAGTAGTGTTGATCACAACACCTCTATTAAAATGCTTAAGGAAGTTATTTTCCAAAGGTTTGGTGTCCCTAGATATTTAATGACTGATGGTGGTTCACACTTTATACATGGTGCTTTCCGTAAAATGCTTGCCAAGTATGATGTTAACCATAGAAGTGCATCACCCTATCATCCTCAGTCTAGTGGTCATGTTGAACTTAGCAATAGAGAAATAAAAATAATTTTGCAAAAGACTGTCAATAGGTCCCGGAAGAATTGGTCTCAGAAATTAGATGATGCACTTGGGCTTATAGAACAACATATAAAAATCCTATGGGTATGTCTCCTTATAAAATGGTTTATGGAAAAGCTTGTCATTTGCCTCTTGAATTAGAACATAAAGCATATTTGGCAATCAAAGAAATAAATTATGATTTAAAATTTTCCGGTGAAAAGAGGTTATTTGATATTAGATCATTAGATGAATGGAGAACCCAAGCTTATGAAAATGCCAAGTTATTTAAATAAAAAGTTAAAAGATGGCATGATAAAAGAATCCAAAAAGCGTGAGTTCAAAGTTGGAGAATATGTTCTTTTGTACAACTCTCGTTTTAGATTCTTTGCAGGAAAACTCCTCTCCAAATGGGAAGGACCCTACGTTATCGAGGAGGTTTATCGATCTAGAGCTATCAAAATAAATAATGCCGAAGGTACTATCCCAAAGGTTGTTAATGGGCAACGAATAAACATTATATCTCAGGTACGCCCGTTAATGTTGAAAGTAATATTATCCAAACTATGACACCGGAAGGACACATAAAAGAGACCTTCCGGAACACTCCAGAATCGTGGAAAAGAGGAGGTACGTGATATGGTAAGTAAACAGACTCTGAAAAAATCTGCAAAAATATTTTCTGTCCATTTTGGAATATAACAAAAATAAGGAAAATAAGAAACTACCGGGAAGGTCACCCTGGTGGGCACGGCGCGCCCAGGTGGGTTGTGCCCACCTCGGGTACCTTCCGAACTCTTTTTTTCTCCCGTTTGCTTGTTTCCCAAGATAAAAAAATCTTTATATACCCCCCGAACCTATTGACTACCGTATCACGGAGAAATCTTCTGTTTTCTTTCTTGTTGTTTTCGGTCAGATTTGTTGAGCGAGCATCATGTCTTCCTCACCTTCCAACAATGGAGAAGAAGATGCAGGGTTGGTTCGGGAGGATCTAAGGGGAGAGGAAGCTGAAGAGGTTGCCATGGAGGAAGGAGAGGAAAATCCCCTTGGGGTTCACCCTTCGGCTTCTGAAAGAGGCACATTGGCTGGCATCTCTACTCATCCTAATCCTCATCAAGCCATGAGGTCATCAAGAAATCAAGAGAGCCTTGAAGTGCATGAAGGACTCCCACCAAGGAGGCCTTTACACAGGTTACATCGTAACAATTTTCACAATTTGATTCACAATTATGGGTTCGAGAATACTCCTCGTGTGCACATACCGTCCAATTGGGACATATCTCGTCCATGAGAAAGCAATGCATGAACGAACCCCTGGGCCAGGAAAATAAACATATAATAGCCGAAGTGAGGAAAAATACTGAGTTACTTCATGAAGCCCGTCGGGAGATTCAAGGCTTGAAAGATCTTCTCATGGTTATATTGGAAAACGCTGCAACTTCATCAACACCACCTCCTTCTTCATCAACAAAAGAAAAATGAGTATCGTCTATGGGCACTCCCCTTGGCTTTCGCCAAGCTTGGGGGAGGTGCCCCGGAATCGTATCACCCCCACTATCTTTTGCCTTCACTTATTTTAGTTCGATCCTTAGTTATCTTTTGCGTCAGGTGAATAAAATTTTAGTTTGATCCTTTCTTTTCGAGAGTTTGCGTAGCGATCCATCCTTGTAATCATGTGCGAGATATATAATAATGTTTAGTTTATGTTTTTGCTTTCTTTACTTTCATGTTTCAATGAAAAGAAAGGAAATAAATGAAAATTATCATATGCTAATCTTATGGTAGGTGATGGCACCACATAAGGAAAAGTATAAGTAGAAATATTTATTAGAGATTGACAAACATAGCATTGGTCAGTGATGCAGCTCATGAAAGAATTAATAAGTGAAGAGAAGATTCACATATAAATACACTATCCTGGAAATCTATTGTGATTGTGAGCCGCCATCAAAATATTATATGCGAAAGTTGTTGACGTTGGACAAGGAAGATAACGTAATAATTCATGTTTGTTCATATTCACATAGAAGTTAAATTGGCATAAATCCTAACATGTGGTGCTTGCCCCCATCTTTGCTAGGCAAAAATTCCGCACCAAGTAGAGATACTACTTGTGCTTCCAAAAACCCTTAAACCCAAATCTTATTTTCAAGAGTCCACCATACATACCTAGGAATTGAGCAAGATCCCTTAAGTAAGTTGTCATCGGTGCAATAAGGCAATAAAAATTGCTTCTCAAAGTGTTAGATCATTTAGTGTAAGAGAAAATTGAGTGTTGTACGAACTGGTGATAGCAAAGAAATAAAAGCGACAGGCAGCATAATAAAGGTTGCTATCATGAGGGGAAATATAGCGTCATGTTCTTTTGCACTAAGGGGTTGAGCATACAAACAAATAAGCGCATGGCAACCTCTGCTTCCCTCTGCAAAGGGTCTATCTTTTACTTTTATGTATTTACTTTCATGCAAGAGTCAAACTTCTTCTCTATATCATTTTCTATTTTCTCCTTTGGCAAGCATCATGTGGTGAGGAAAGATCTAGGCACATATGTCCAGTTGAATATGGGTTGCATGAGTTATTATTGTTTACATAACCCTTTAGGTGAATACGTTGGGAGGCGAAATTATAAGCCCCTATCTTTCTATGTGTCTGGTTGAAATGTTTTTTTTCATGTGTATGCGGTGAGCGTTAGCAATCATAGAAGACTATATGATGGTTGAGTATGTGGACTTGCCTAAAGGCTCCGATACATGACCCTTCGTGAAAAGATGATGAATTGTAGTTACAAAGTTGACTAAGAACATAGTTTGTTGGTTTCCAATAGAGTTTATGCTTTATACTTTGATAGTGTGATGAATTGTTACCTATTCATGAGAAGTCTATGATAGAAGTTTTATGTTAATGTTCGTTGCTGTTATAATAATTCACATGATGCTTCTATGCCTGTATTTTGTTTTTATCGACACCTCTCTCTCTCTCTCTCTCTAAGCATGTGGACATGTTTTTCAATTCCGATTTTTGCTTGAGGACAAGCGAGGTCTAAGCTTGGGGGAGTTGATACGTCCAGTTTGCATCATGTTTACCTACTGTTATTTATGATGTTTTTATGCATAATAATGCTTTTTGGAGTAATTCTAATGCCTTTTCTCTCATAATATGCAAGGTTCACACAAAGAGGGAGAATTCCGGCAGCTGAAAATCTGGACCTGGAAAAGCTACATCAGGCCACCTATTCTGCACAACTTCAAACAAGCTGAAACTTCACGAGGAGTTTTTATGGAATAAATAAGAAATATTGTTCTAATGGATCAGTAGGAGGTATAGGAATAGAAGAAAGACCAATAATTTCATCTTTACTAGATAAATCTTTCTCATGTGGCTGCTTACTAAACTTGGAGAAATTAAACTCATGGGATACCTTACCAAACTTAACTCTAACCTTTCTTTTAACACAATAAATTTCAACATTAACAGTATTCAAGAAAGGTGGATCAAATATAATGGGACAAAAATTATCTTGTTGCATTCCAAGTACTAAGAAATCAGTAGGGTATTTGATATTCCAGCACAAGACTTCCACATCTCTAACAATCCCAAGTGGTGAAAGAGTGTTTGTGTTTGCAAGCTTAATAGTAACATCAATATCTTCTATCCCGACAGGTGCAATATCATTCACAATTTCTTAATAAAGAGAAAATGGAATGGCACTCACACTAGCACCCATATGACATAAATCATGATATCAATGATTTCCAATTTTAATAGAAATGGTAGGCATCCCAAGTAGAGGCATATTCCTGTCTAACATATCCTGCTCGTTTCTAACAGGTTTAGCCATTCTAGCAACTTCAGAACAGAAATAAATAGCATGCCCTTAAATATTATCTACCACGAGATCTTTGACTATTGAAATATTAGGTTCCATCTTAATTTGTTCAGAGGGTGTAGGTGTCCTAATATTACTCTTATGAACCACAGTTGCAGCTTTAGCATATTCCCTAATCCTAACATGGAAAGGAGGTTTCTCAATATAAGTAGTAGGCAAAACTGAATCGACATTGTAAACAAGTGTTTCATCTTTAGCTATAACAGGTTCCTCACAATTTTATTCTATAGGTGGATGAAATCTAAACCATTTCTCCTCAGGGAGATCAACATGAGCAGCACATGATTCACAAAACGTAGCTAATATCTCATAGTCAAGTCCATATTTAGTACTGAACTTAAGAAAAGCATCGGTTTCCATAAAATATTTAGCACAATCACACTCAAGATTATACTTAACTCTTTACCTTTGTCGATTTCCCAATCTTCGGAGTTGCATCTAATTCTTTCCAGAATATCCCATTTGAGTTCAATAATTTTCTTTATAAAGGAACCCATAGAAGAACTATCGAGCATGGATTGATCATTATGGGAAAGCCGTGCATAAAAGTTTTGTATAATAATTTCCCTTGAGAGCTCATGGTTGGGGCATGTATGCATCATATATTTAAGCCTTCCCCAAGCTTGAGCGATACTTTCTCCTTCACGCTACTGGAACCGGCTGAAGCTAGAATTTCATCAAAAGTTTTATTCTATGCATATAATTCCGATCACGATGAATTGATTCATAGAATAAAACTTTTGATGAAATTCTAGCTTCAACCGGTTCCAATCCCATGTTCCAATATCATCCAATAGCCTATACCATGTCAATGAATTTACCCCAAAGATAGAGGGAATACCTTATTCTTAACTCCATCCTTGGATAAACCTGCAAGCTTAAACAATCCACAGATTTCATCTATATACATCAAGTGCATATTTGGACGTATCGTTCCATCTTCTGCATAAGGATTAGCTAGCAGTTTCTCTAACATACCCGTAGGAATCTCATAATAAATATTTTCAGTAGGTTTGGCAGGTTGAGGACCAACTCTTATTGCTTCCATTCTAGGTGAAGATATCCCGAACCAACCTATGGATTGTTTTCCATAGTGATAGTGACAGTAAATTTCAGCATGTAATATAAATGTTTCCTTACCAAATTCCACTTACCAAAGGCGCTTCACTCCCTGACAACGGTGCCAGAAAAGAGTCTTGATGACCCACAAGTATAGGGGATCAATCGTGGTCCTTTCGATAAGTAAGAGTGTCAAACCCAATGAAGAGCACAAGGAAATGATAAGTGGTTTTCAGCAAGGTATTTTCTGCAAGTACTAAACGTAGCGGTAACAGATGGTTTTTAGTAGGAAAATCGTAACAAGTAAGAAGTGGAAATAGTAACAAAGTGCAGCAAGGTGGCCCAATCCTTTTCACAACCTAGGATAAGCCAGAATGTTCTCTTATATTAAGCAAAGCATTCTCGAGGACACATGGTAATTTTCATCTAGTCACATTCATCATGTTTAGTTGATTCGCATTCGCTACTTTGATAATTTGATATGTGGGTGGACCGGTGCTAGGATGTTGCTCTTACTTGAACAAGCAACCCTATTATGATTACCCTCTATCACAAGCATCTGCAACTACGAAAGAATAATTAAGATAAATCTAACCATAGCATGAAACATACGGATCCAAATCAGCCCCTTACGTAATAACGCAAAAACTAGGGTTTAAACTGTTGTCACTCTCACAACACATCACCTACTTATTACTCCCCAATTCCTTCCCTTAGGCCCAAGTATGGTTAGGTGTCATGTAGTCAACGTTCACATGACACCACTAAAGGAAGAACAACATACATATCATCAAAATATCGAACAAATACCAACTTCACATGATTAGTTATAACAAGACTTCTCCCATGTCCTCAAGAATAAAAGTAACTACTCAAAAATCATATTCATGTTCAAGGTCATAGGTGTATTGAATATGCTTAAGGATTTGAACTTTAATCTTCCACCAAATAAAGCAACTAGCATCAACTACAAGATGTAATCAACACTGCTAGCAACCCACAGATACTAATCTCCGGTTTTGGTCAACAATTGAATACAAGAGATGAACTAGGGTTTGAGATGAGATGGCGCTGGTGAACATATTGATGAATATTGGTCCTCCCACAATGAGAGGATCATTGGTGATGTCAATGGATTTGATTTCCCCTCCCGGAGGGAAGTTTCCCTGGCGGAATCGCTTCTCCAAAGAGCAAAAGTGCTCCTGCCCAGGTTTCGCCTCGAGACTGCGGCGCTTCATCCCAAATGTCTTCTTGTTAATTTTTCTAGGGAAAATAGCATCATATTGAAGAAGGTGGGCACTGGAGGCCTGCGGGGGTCCCATGAGCTCATAGGGTGCGCCCTGGGGGTGGGCATGCACCCTGAGCTTGTCGCTCTTTGGTGGCCCCCTTTTTAGTAATTATTCTTCCAATATTTTTTATATATTCCAAAATTATTCTCCGCTTCACATCATTTGGACATGTGGAGAATATCTATATCTGATGTACCTTTTTCAGGTCCAGAATTCCAGCTGCCGACAATCTCCCCCTTCTTGTGAAACTTGCAAAATAAGAGAGAAAAGGCATTAGAATAGCATCATAAAGTGAAATAATAACCCAAAACATAATAAATAACACTAGGAAAAAATGATGCAAAATGGACGTATCATGTGGTTCTAATCTTCTCCATCTAATTCTCCAGAAACTATTAGCTCTAGACGATCAAGCGCTGCCGGGTCGTGAAGGTTGTATGCTTCCAACCAAGTAGAGAGGTCATGCTTTGGTTCTTTATTTCGAGGGACTATTCATGGGCGGTACAAGGGATCGTTCATCGATGGTTCGAGGGATTCAAAGTACAATCTACACCGACCCATTCTTCTTCCGCTGCAACTCGGTGAAGGTAACGTTCGTGATCCCAACCCGTTATGCATCTTTCTATTGATCGTGGGTGATCATAGGTGCAAATTTTTTGTTTTCTTCTATGTTTACCAATAGTGGCATCATGAGCAATTATATGAGTAGATGCAGGTTACGATCTAGATCACATGTGATTATGAGGGTTGATGTTCTTGCTATGCTTCCCCGAGTGTTGCTTTGGTTCAATTCATGAATGGCATGGTGTCGCTTTTCACAAGGTTCTGACAATCGATCGGCTCTGGTTGTTGATGATCTACTAACGGTTCCTTGGGCTTCACCATATATAGTTGAGAATAGTGAACCATCATGTACACAAGAGGGTGCCGAAGATGGATGATCTTCTAGGGGGTCACGCGTACTTGACGAAGTTTAGTGTGGGGCTAGAGATTTTTAATTAAATCTCTTGTTTCACACACTCCAAACTTAATCTAGCATTAAGAATCATCGCCTAAATTGTGGACGTAGGTAGCTAGTATTACTTGTTAAAACTGGTTAACTGCGTAACTAATATTTTGATAAAACCGATTGGACGAGGTCTAACTTGGTTTTTGTAGTGACCCGATCCCAATGGACCGAAGTCTCTGTGCTTAAGTGTCATCACTAGATCGGTATTGCTGACACACACAGTACTCAAGGATTTATAGCAGAGTTCAATCACACATTTATTACATCGAGAGTCTCATAACAAGCACTTATTACAATAATATGGCTGAAGGCCATCTAAATAAAATAACTGCAGAAGCTTCGAAGATAAATGAGTCCATCCAACTCCACGGCAAAACTGAGTGCATGGCAATGACCTATCGCACCTTACTCTTCGTCTGAAAATTCTGTAACATGAGACGTTGCAGCCGTGTAGGTCAGCACATGGAATATGCTGGCAAGATCACACTGTAGAGGAATGATGAAATAATAGCTATCACTACATGTGTATTTGGATGGTGGAGGTTCTAAGTTTAACATTTGCACAAAGCTAATTTTCCCTACAACAAAGGAATAGATTTTATTCAACTACCAAGTTTATGCCATTATTGAGAAGGTTTCCCCAACTCAATCCCAAAATTACCATGTAATAATATTAATAACCCAACAAATTCATTAAGTAAAGTGATGAGATCAATCAATAATTCAAATACCAGATACTCAAGATGTCTATAACCGGGGACAGGACTAATTATGATTAGTTTGTACACTCTAGAAAGGTTTGTGCACTTTTCCCCACAAGACTCGACCACCTCCATGATCGGAAGATCAAAAAACAGTCTTTCTAAAGCATTAAGTCTTTACTCTGGGTAGACAGTTACACCTACTTTCCCCTACATCTGCTAGCCTACCACTGAAAGAAGTCACACAATTTACTCTACTATGCCAGAGCCCGTAATGGCTTGCGGCTGCACACGGAAGTTTCTAGCATGAATAATCTTATGATCCCTTTGAGCCTGGGTGGCATTCCATAGGATGATCACACGGGTACTCCGGGATATCCTAGGATAAAACTGCATTCTCCAGGTGCCCGCAAGCAATCCACCCAGATGTGTATTAAAGTAGCCACCTTAAGTTTCCCTTAGTTATTATCTCTCACAACTTGCATGATTCTCACAAACCAATCCCCGTCTACTAGCATGGCTAAGCAATATGAGCATAACGTATATTCCCGGGGTGATCAAAGGTAATAGGTTCCTACCTCATGAACTACATAGCAGTAACCACATGTTCCCAATCCTACTCATGCAATCTTTGAGGGTTGAAACTAGTGCATAAAAATTGGGTAATAAAGGGGTATGATCAAAGTGTAACTTGCCTTGTTGACGATCGGAAAACCCTAGAGATTCGTAGTAGCAAACTTCGCACTCCGAAAAATGATTCGTAGACAAACAATAGCACATATAAGGACTCAAGCATAAGATGCAAAGAAAAACCATAGAAAAGATCTAAACAAAAGTTCAAGTGAAGAGCTTTGATTTGCAAAAAGAATCAAACAAATCAGAATTATGAAACTCAAGTTATGATCAAAAGAAGTTCAAATTCACATCTGTTTGAAACCAAAAATTTTAAACTTTCAAAAACATGTTTAAGTTGATTATCTGAATAGAGGGGATCATAATGAAGAATTTGGTGTTGGTTTCATTGGATTTGGATAAATGAGCAAAAAGTTGTGAGGGTTTAAAATCAGGGACTAATCTGCAAAGAAAATAATCACGGATAGGTCCCTAGCTGAAAATAAACTGAAAAAGAAAAATCTATCAGACGAACGTCCGCTAACAAAGACTAACGAACGCAAACGTTCATTGATAGATTTAAACGAACAAACATTCGCTAGATAGACTTAACCGAAAACTAAACCAAACGAACCGGAAAAACCGAAAGAAATCATGAAATAAACTGATCTAGGGTTTACCGTTTTTCCGACGAGAACCGGCGGCGAAACTCCGGTAATCGGTGGCGGCTCCGGCAGGCTGCAGTGGCGCGGTGGCGGCTAGCGGCTGCGGGCGAGGCGGCGAAGCGGCGAGGCGGCTGCGGCGGCAAGAGGCGGCGGTGCTG
>NC_041390.1:366051389-366061643 GCF_002162155.2 Triticum dicoccoides
GGCGGCGGTGATGAGAGACAGGGGGGCGGGGCGCATCTTATAAAGGCGGGGAGGTGGCCTCAGGAGGCGTGGGGGAGGGGCAAACCAAGGCGGGGGCGGAGTCCGGCCGGGGCACGGTTGGTTGGCGGCGACGCCGTGCGGCGGCGGGAGTCCGCCTCGCGGTCGGGGCGACACGGGCTTGGCGGCGGCCTGCTGGGCCAGCTGGGCTTTGGCCCAGTTCGGTCCAAAAGAGATTTAGTTTTTTTAAACATTTTTTTCCAGAGATGGAAAAAATACAAAAAACATAACAAAAATATTTTTTTTAAATTCCATAAAATTTCACATATTTCCCTCCTAATATTTGGACTAATGTGAACATTTTTCTGGACCTAAATGCCTAAAATAAAATAAACATTTTAGTACTAATAAAAATAAATAATCACACAAATAAAATCAAATAAAATATATTTGTATTCAAAATTAAATTTCCAATATTTCCTTGCTGTTTTTGAAGAAGTCATATTATCCTCTCTCATTATTTTATTTATTTGAAATAATTGGAAAATAATTCCGAATAAAGCATAATGATCCAATTTGCTAGTTTTGAAAATTCAAAAATGGATTTTTGTGAGAACCTCCAACTCTCTCATTTGGTCCTTGAGTTGCTTAAGGTTTCTAGGATCAAAATTCCAAATAAGAAAAATTCAAAAATGCAAAAATTATGGATGCATATGATGATCTAATGAATAAAATCCAAATTGAAAATTGGGATGTTAAATTTTGCAGGGTATGCATATGATGTGGTATATCCTTCGTCATGATAATGAGTTTATGTATGAGATGGTTATATGTTGTAATGTTAAGTGGCATGCGCGTCACGGCATGATGCCTCGAGCCACGAGATTGCCACGTTAATGTAAATATCATAGAGATAGCCTATAGGTTACAGGTGACGATGGCAAACCGTACACGGAGGACCCCGACGAGGAGAAGGTGTACTAGGCGCGGGAAGAGGAGATATAATTTTGTGCCACAATGGAATTTCTGAATTTGGTGCCACGACAACATTTGCTAAAACAGTTTCCATGGCAACATTTTTTGAAATTGCCTCCATGGTAACATTTTTGTAACGGTTACCACAACAAACAAATATTAGCTGTCATGACGCTTCGACCTGGGATTGAGACCACGGAGATTCCTGGCGCCCAGGGCTATGCCATATCATGCTTTTATGAACTGCTTGAGATGTTTATCCCTTTGTTGTTTACACCCTTTCATTGCACAGTAGTCAATTATTAGGGTGATCTATCATAGTAAATATCAAGTGAAATGTGCTATTCCCAGTACTGCAACCGTCAACAGCATTCTAGCATCTCAGAGTTTGTCATGTCCACATGAGTTCAAACAAGATGAGAGATGTAAGACAGAGATGGTCAGACCATGTGTGCAGATAGCACTCTGTTACCTTGAAGTTCTAGCAGAATTGTTCTGAGATCGGAGCACAAAGCATAGAAAGATGAACAAGAGTCATATGGTGATATGATCGGCAATAGTTTGCATGTCGATCAAAATTCTCGTCATCAGTGATGTCCACATATATCGCTGAGAACTAGAATTGGATCTTGAACCACTCACTTTAAATTATGAGAGATATTGATTTGAGTGGGAGTGCACTTTATAATAAAAAATAAAAAAAACACTCGTGCAACATTAATTATGAATAAACGTCTAAATGAATTTTGTATCTATCATTGTAGATCAATGGCTCGCAATACGCTCAACTTAGCTCCTATGTTAGAAAAACAAAAAGTTGGCTCCTAATGGTGGAAACTATGCGGATTGGATATAGAACCTGAGATTTGTTCCCAGAAGTGCTAAGAAGGAGTACGTGTTGGATCAGCCCATGGGTCATGCTCCTGGAAAGGATGCAACACCAGAGGAATTTGCTGCTTACGCTGCTCGTAGTGATGACTATAATTCAGTCTGGTGCCTCATGTTAACTTGCATCGATCTTGAACTACAGAAGCGTTCTAAATGAGCCACGACTCAATTTGTAATTGGGTCAGAGAAAGTTCTATACAAGAAGCAGGCAAGGACCGAGCATTTTGAATTAACCAAGCCTTGATTGAATGGAAGATGAAAGAGGGTTCCTCAATGTGTGAGCATATAGTAAAGCCGGTTGTCTATGTTGATAGACTAGCTTCTCTGGAATTTGGAATTCCACCAACACTCGGTACAGACATTGTACTTGCTTCAATCCCCCCATATTTCAATGGCTTTAACATGAACCACAACATGAATGGGATGGAGAAAAGTGCAAACGAGTTGTTTGCTATGCTCAAAACTACAGAAGTTGGAATCCAGAAGAATAAGATGGTGTTGATGGTCAACAAGACCATGAGTTTCAAGAAGAAGGCAAGTCCAAGAAGAAGAAATCTACTGAACCCGGTAAGGCCGAGTCTCAAAAGAAGAACAAGGGCACAGCCTCTAAAGAGACTAAATGTTTCTACTGCAAGCAGAAGGGACACTTGAAGTGTAACTGTAAGAAGTATTTGGCGGATAAGAAGAATGGTTCTTTAGGTAAAGGTATAATCGTTATACAAAGTTAATGTTAGTCTACATGTAAATTTCGGTATGTCATGAGTATTTGATACAAGAGTTGCTCTCATTTTGCAAACCGATACAGGGACTATAGAGAGCTCACAAGGAGAGAAGAAGTGAAGTCGTGATAACAGTCAGGAATGGTAATGGGATCGCTGCTCGGAGACCGTCAAAAGTCATGTCTTTAGTTTATCTTCAAGATTTATCTTAGAACTAAAATAATAGTTATTTTGCTGCGGAGTTATGTCATGCATTATCTTATGGGTTACCCGATGGATATTCTTATGTTTTAAATAATAGTTGTTCGAATTATTATGAGAATATGTTTTTTATTAAACCTCCATTTTGTAATGGTTTATTCATGATGAATCTTGAAGGTTGTGAATTATAACATTAAAAGCTAAACGTCCTGAGAAGACTGATAAACCACTTGTGTGTGGCATTGCTTGGTTATATCAGATAATTGATCTTCATAGATATTAAGTATAAAAGTTTTTGACTCGACTGAATATATTGAGATGCATAAAGTCCAATGGATATAACAGGGCGTGGTGAATATTTATACTTCATCCATGTATGAGAAAATATGATTTTCTTGATAAAACATAAGGACTGAAATATTTTAAATGGTTCAAAGAAATTCAGGATGAAGATATAATATCATTATGACACAAGATAAAATAATTCTTATTTAATGAAGAATTATATCTAAGTCATAAGTTTAGCAAACACTCGAATAATTGGGGAATTATTATTACCGATCTACTCTTGTTAGAAGTTTGGAGATTTAATCACGAAACATCAAAATATGTACTGAACAGATGCACCATCTAAAAGTGTGATAAAAACTATAAAGAGTTATAAAATATTTTAGACCAAATGCTTGATTGTAGGTTTTGTGTTCCTCCTACAAATTTCAAAGGACAAAATGTTTCTCAAAATATGTGTTTATCGAGAATTGGTTTTCTCGCTAAAAGAGTAACTGAGAGGATGATACAGTGTATGAAGATTATTGAATCTTTGGCTCAAGTTAAAAATAAGACAAACCCAGAAAGGTTCTAGAATAAGTTTGTCTGTGAAACTAAGCGAACAATCTACTACATAAGATGTAGAAACTTTAGATGATACTATAACAAAATGCAAAGGTCGGCTATAGATTAATCTACTGAATATTTCATCCTATCAAAAGATGAAACATATGTACTACAATTAAGTGGTGATGGCGCCTAGCTAGAGTGGTATTATTTAAAACATTGAAATCCAAAGTGAAGTCCATATATAGGAAACAAGTTTTTGAACTTGATGAAATCTTTAGAAGGTGTATAAATGGATCTTCAAGTGTTCATGGATGGTGATCCTGAAAAGGTTTTACAAAAGAGTTTTGTAGAGAAGGAAGAATTGATCTTACCAAATTTTCATTGTAGTAGCAATACTAAAAGTATAAATGCATTAAAATGATGAGTGTTATTTATAATAAATAAGACTATTTTGAAAGAGGTTTCAAAAGGATGTATATAAGATACAATTAAAGTTTTGTTAGGGATACCAGGATGATATATCAAATAGCTAAAATTCGTAAGCTTTTTTGGAGAATTTGAAGTTTATCAAGAAACTTGTAAATACAGGAAGTTCAGTGGGAGTTCTATGACATTTCTGATTTTACATATGTATGACATATCACTTGATCAAAAATAGTATTAGCAGAACGGATTAAAGTCATGTTTCTAAAAGACTTAGAATTATTAGATGACAATCTATAGAAATGGATTGAAAAACATCTAATTATGCAAAGACATGTATAGTGACAAAGTTTAAAAGAAGTTTAAAAGGAGAAAAAATTCACAAAGGTCACGTAGCATAAAAATATGCGAAATCAATAGTTGATAAACATATGTGGATGAATAGAGTTCAACTAATCTCAGGAATTAAACTCATCATATATGCCATTAAATTTACATACCCACATGTTTCATTAATACTAATCATTAAGTATATATACCATGGTGATTCTAGAAGAAATACACTAGGGTTATTACTTAAAGATTGCACATCTTAATTTGACAAAAGTTATGACTATTTGTTATTAGAGGGAATGAGGAGATTGTTGTAAGTTACACAAAGTGTTTGTTGTAAAGGTTACACAAAGAAAACTTCATGGATTAATTAAAGGGCTATAAATGTGAAATAATTTTTGAAAAGGTGAACATAGATTGTGGATCTATAAATGATAACGATTGAAACTTGAGAAGTTTTTAATAGTATGTAATCTGGATAAATAAAAGTTTCTTGATAAATTATGATGTAGTTCGAAAATGAATATTGACTATATGAAGATATAGCAGTTGAACTATATAATGGACAGTATGGTGATATAGTGTACCATTAGTGTAACAAAAGAATTACACAAAACCAGATATCATCGACAAAAATAACATTAGAGTTTGAAGAGTATCAAACCGAGTGATGAAGGCTCTACCACTAGCAAAGCATGGACAAACAATAGTCATGGGTATTAGACAAACATGCAACTAGATTATTGACTCTAGTGCAAGTGGGAGATTGTTGGAAATATGCCCTAGAGGCAATAATATTTGTATTGTTATATGTCCATATTCATAATTAAGCGTTTATATTCTATGTTATAACTGCTATGATCCTGGAATATGTGATTCAGTGGAACACTCATATGCACATATACAATGATAAATAATGGTAAATAAAAGGTTCCTAATCTCGCCTCTAAGACTAGCTCAAGTGTTTTTGGTGATCACATTTTCCGGATCTTAGGATATCGTTAAGTGTAACGATGATCCTAAAACAACATTGAGATTACGACATTGGAAAAATGATCATATTGAACTAACCCAAACTTGTTTGTTGTGAATTAGATTAATATCATCTATATCCAGTTGTAATAACATGGAGTAATAATGTGTCATATTGATCCTTAGACCACGAGAGTATCGTAGTCACTTCTTAACATACGATGGGCGTTGGGGTTGATCAAACGTCACCTATAACACGATGATCATAACGACAACTTGCATGTTCATCAGAAAGTTTGACAAGGAACTAGATAGCTTGAGAGTGGGATTTTCTCCTAGATGATGGGGAGATATTCTTAGGGCCCTCTCAGTGTGACCGCATCAATCATCATCTAGTCAGACGCATGTGAATTCGTCATGGGGATGCCAGAACACAATAACGAGAAAGAAGAACAAAACCGGTAACGAGGATTTCGGTATAGTGAGAATGGTGATAACTCAGGAAGATACAGATGCATCTCAGGTTTTGTGAAGTATCACAGATCAAAGGGAACATCACATGATAACCAAAGGTTCACTCGAATATCATTCGTGTGCTCATAGGGACCAATATGGATGTCCACGGTCCCGTTGTCGGTCATTAAACGAACGGTTCATTCATGTCTATGAGTTACGGAACCTACGGGGTCACAAGCTTAAGACAATCATGATCTCCTAAGTGTTAGTAGGACGGGAGTCATGAGAATATATTTGTGGAATTATTTCATGAATATTTGGAATAGTTCTGAGAGGATCCGAAAGTGTTTCGAGGTCACCGGAAGGGTTTCGCTAAGTATCGGGTATTGCTGGTAAATTATATATAGGTGGAAAAAGTTTTTGGAGATGTTACAAAAAATATAATTGTCTAGGAGTATTTAGAACATTTTATATTTAATTTAAATATCAAAGGGCCTGAAAAGGCCAATAGGTGGAAGGCAACTTGGGCCAAAAAGGCCCAAGTGGGAAAAGTGCCTCCTTCCCTAAGGAAGGATGCCGAATTGGACAAGGGGGATTCCTCCCCCTCCTAGGCCGGCACCCCAAGGGGGAAACTTTCTCCGTTGGTGGCTGCCCCCTCCTTCCCCTCCAACCTATATATACATTAGGTTTTGCTCTTTTGAACATACAAGTTTTGGTGCCTCCTCTAGTTCTAATAGATCTAGTTCTACTTGGTCCTAGTTGACTAATTAGAGCTAGGCCAGTCCTCATAATTACAAGCCCTGTGTGGTTCTAATCTTCTCCCTCTAATTCTTCGGCGATGATTAGCTCTGGACGGTGAAGCGTTGCCGGATCATGAAGGTTGTACGACTGCAACCAAGTAGAGAGGTCGTGATTCCAGTCTTTAGTTCGAGGGATATTGTTCATGAGAGGTACGAGGGATCGTTCGTCAATGGTTCGTGGGACTCCAAGTATGATCTACACTGACACATTCTTCTTCCGCTTCAACTCGGTGACGGTAATGATCGTGATCCCAACCCATTATGCATCTTCATATTGATCTTGGGTGATCGTAGGTGTGAAATTGTTGTTTTCTACCATGTTTCCCAACAGGAAAAACATAGGAATTGGAATGTTTCCTATGGTACTACTATTCATGCATCTTATTCAAAGGTATGGAGCAAGGCAAAACTAGAGGATTTTTTCCTTTAGTGTCTCTTTCAAACAAAAAAACATAGGAATTTTAATATCTACTTGGCCCTCCTTTTCAAATTCCTATTCATGCAGAACAATACTAAGTGAGAGTAGCATAATAGCATTATAACTATACATTTTCATGTGGTTGGACTTCAATTTAGCCATGCTTCTTTGCATTCCTGTGATCTTCCAGTTCATGTGAACCAAACACCCAGATGAAGAGAAATCTTGTGTTTGCAAATGTTCTATTTTGCACGTGCATTCCTATCATATTCCTGTGTTTTTCCTATCCTTGTGTTGTTAGAACCCTCCAATTAAAATGAGCCCTTCAAGAATTACTTCTATTATAGATAGGTGTCAAAGAAAACTTTGTGTGGTTTGTCCCTCTCCTGCCACGCCATCGTCCACCCCAGCTGAGCTGCTCCCATGACGGAAGCATCCACCGCAGCAAAGATCCCCCCCTCCAGACCGCCTTTCACCGCCTCGAATTTTCTTCCCCGTCACCGGTAGCCACCACAACCGCATTACCATCATCAACTGAGAAAATGACCTTGAGGACTACACGGGTCCGCAAGAGTCACACTCTTTCGTGTCTACTTATGTTATGCATCGCTTAATATTACCTACTACTTTATCATCATGTTCACCTCTTAGACTCTATTCATCTCATTCTCAGAGCACACCGGATGGGCCAGACATCGGGTTGGCATAGACCCTGGTTGCCTAGGGGCGTCGGACATCGCCCAGGTTGGACCAACAGTCAGAGGAGCACTGGCCTGGGGGTTTAAAATAAAGATGACCCTTGAGTTTGCAAAACCCAAGGGAAAAAGGCTTAGGTGGAAAATATTAAAACCAAAGTTGGGCCTTTCTAGAGGAGTTTTATTCAAGGCGAACTGTCAAGGGGGTCCCATAACCCCAACCGCATAAGGAACGCAAAATCAAGGAACATAACACCGGTATGACGGAAACTAAGGCGGCAAGAGTGGAGCAAAACACCAGGCATAAGGTCAAGCCTTCCACCCTTTACCAAGTATATAGATGCATTAATTAAATAAGAGATATTGTGATATCCCAACATCTCCATGTTCCAACATGGAACAAACTTCAACTTCACCTGCAACTAACAACTCTATAAGAGGGGCTGAGCAAAAGCGGTAACATAGCCAAACAACGGTTTGCTAGGAAGGTGGGTTAGAGGCTTGACATGGCAATATGGGAGGCATGATAAACAAGTGGTAGGTAGCGTGACATAGCGATAGAATGAACAACTAGCAAGCAAAGATAGAAGTGATATCGAGGGTATGGTCATCTTGTCGGCAATGTTCTCAGAGTTGCCAAAAGCTTGATCCTCGTTAGCGTACTCAACAGGTTGCTCGTTCACGTAAACGTCTCCTGACTCTACCCAAAGCAAGAACACAAGCAACGGAACAACAATCAATCACGGTGCAATGCACAAGCAACATGATGCAATACATGGCATGATATGCAAGATATGATATGCAATGCATATGAGTGCTCCGGAAGGGAAAGGATGATCAAGGCATCAACTTGGCAAACCAAGTATGCCGCTGGAAAGATGAGGTGATTTCGGTCAAAATTAGTACAAGGATCACCGGAAACGGATGCACGGTTTGCAAATGACAAGCAAAACAAGGATGATGCAAAACTGCAATTAAGAGTATGATAACACTTAGAATACAACAAGAAACTAAGCTACTGCACTCCAACATAGCAACAAAGCATATGATCATAAAGTACACATGAAGCTCTTCAAAATATGGACACTAAGCTCCTGCTAGATCACACTAGAACAGGCTCAAACAAGCATGGAAAAAGTGCAAAAGTTATCAGCTTCACAGACTTGCTGAAAATACTAACATGTCAAAAACAACATCAGAAAGCAATGTTTAGATCAAGCAAACAACATCCTACCAGAACATATCATGGCAAACAAAGGCATGGCATGCTTCTACTAAATTTACTTAATAAAACTCCCTTACTTAACATGAACAAAAAAGGCACAGAAAAAAGGCAAACATGGCAAGTTATGTTAAACAGTTCTAGACTTGGAAGAAAAACAGAGCATGGCATAAACAGATCCATGATAGCAACTTTGCAAGCTCATCCCACTCACCACAAAGCATTACATGAGAACAAAATCATACCAACAGTAAGAGGACATGTTCATTAAGCTAAACATGGCAATGGCAAGTTCATAGGACACATGCATCACTAACAAAAACCATGGCAATATTGATTATCATGTTAACAATCTGCCAGGAACATTATTTAGCAAAAGTAGAGCAAGGAAATGACATGTTAGACTACTTCGTAATTGCAACCAGAGGCATGAATGGATATAGAAATATCACATCTACAAAACATGCTTACTGAACTATCTCAAAATGTGCAAGGATCTCATGGTAGCAACAAGTTTACATGGCATCAAAATATAACAGGAAAAGGACTTAGCAAAAACTCCAAGTGTCTGAAAACAGCAACATTATGAAGCCTACTTTGCATGCTTGTGCTAGTCCCACATAGATCACAAAAATACAATACTTGCACCCTGTAAACATGGCATGATGGATATCATACAACATGTAGACATCATGCTCATAGGATGCACACAAAAAATGCAACGAAAATGACAAATCCTCAAGTTCTGTTAAATTCCAGCAGACAACATCATATAGCACTTTTGCAACGAGGATAACAGCATCAAAATAGACAGCAACATGCATGCAAATGACACTAACATGAAGGGCATCATGAGACGAACATTTTGATATATCATACATGTATATCGGAGCAACATGCACAAAGTTAAGCTAGGTCAAACATGCACACACGATGTAGCAGAAAAAGGACTTAGACGAAAATCACCTCGCAGATAACGGGATGGAGAGGTTCGGGGATGAGGAGATCTGGGATTTCGGCGGGTGTTTGGATCGATGGTTGTCGCTGTCTAGGATGAAGGTGTACGGGTCCGTCCCGGCTGGAGGTCGAGGCCGACCAGTCTTGGCGGTGCGGGCGCTACTCCGGCGAGCGCGTGCAGCGACGGAGACGGCGGACCCGGGCTGCCCTACCCAGATCTGGTTGGAGGCAGGGTCGGCGGCGAGTCCCGGCGCATGGCGGCGGGAAGGCGCAGCGATGAGGCGGCGCTGCTCGACGGCGAGTTCGGTGGCGGCGCTCGGCGAGGTGCGGGACGGCAGAGCAGCGAGCAGGCGGCGGTGCA
>NC_041390.1:366062000-366121325 GCF_002162155.2 Triticum dicoccoides
GGTGGCGCGGGCGGCGGGGGTCGGGCACCGGCGGGCTCACACAGCGAGGATTTAGGCGGCGGCGCGGGGCGGTTGGGCCCGGGTGCGGCCCGGGGCGGGCCGTGCGTGGGCCAGGCAGGCCGCGGCGCGGTGGGGATCTAGCGGGGACGCGTGGTGGTGTGTGCTTATAGGAGAGCGGCGGTGGGGTGACGTGGCGGCTTGTGGTTGGTCGGGGCGAGGTGGCCGGCAGACATATCCGGCACGGAGGGACGCTTCCGGCGGCGCGAGGAGGAAGACGCTAGGGTTTCATTTGTGATTTTTCGGGGGGGAGACACATTTATATAGGTAGAGGGAGTTAGGAGAGTCCAAATGAGGTGCGGTTTTCGCCCACACGATCGTAATCCAACGACAAAGAGCATGGAGGTGGTTTAGATGGGTTATTGGGCTGTTTTGGAGGGATGTTGGGCTGCAACACAAAAGAGGCTTTTGCGGTTACCCGGTTAACCGTTGGGGCATCAAACAACCTCCAAATAGAACGAAATTTGGCAGGCGGTCTACCGTTGATGTACCAAGGCCACTCGACAAATCTCGACCCATTCTGAGAACGTTTTTATCCCACTCACGAATGAGATAAGAGGGGTGCAACGGGCCACAAGACAGCGTCGGATTGCGAAACGGACAACGGGGGAAAAGACCAGATGCATGAGACGAACACGAATGGAAATGAGATGCACATGATGACATGATATGAAATGCATGACATGAAAAAAATGCAAAACGAAATACGAAAGCCCAACCACGAAGGAAATATCATATCACGTCACCCGAAATGGCAAGAGTCGGAGTTACAATTATGGAAAGTTACATCCGGGGTGTTACAACACTCCACCACTACAAGAGGATCTCTTCCCGAGATCTAGGATGGCACCGGAGAGAAGAGGAAGAGGAAGAGGTAAAACAAAGTTGCTTCTTGCACAAACGAGTGAAACCAATGAACCTTAAGAGGTTTAATAATTTTGAGAAAAGAATACAATTAAGATGATCAAAGTTGAAAACACTCCATTAGAAAAGAGGAACAAGGAAGAACAAATTCGGACAGCACTCCGGTTGAAAAGAGATGCAAGACTTGATAAGATGAAAAGAACTTGAGCAGAGGACACAACACTCCGGTTAAATGGATAAGCATGAAAAGAACACTTTGCTCACAATTTGAGATGATGAGGGAAGAGAGCAACATCACAATGCCTCCGAAAGAAATAATAGAGGATAGATCATTGACATAAAAGAATGGAGAAGAAAAGGCCAACTACTGCCACAAATGAGCTTGGAAAGCACCCTTCCAAGAAGGTTATAACGGAGTTGTTTCAAAACCAAAAACGAAACGAGTAAGCTTGTAGTGGGCTTATGGAAAACATCTCAAAATTATGAGGTGAGATTCTTTCACTAAAAGAAAAAAATAGATTGGATTGACATGAACACAGAAACGAGAAACTTATTTCACCGGGAGGATAAATGAAGAACTTGGATCATTGATAAGCACCACAATAGCAACTTTCCTTAGGGAAGGCTTTAGGTGAAATACGACACAATATAACTCAACCGAAGAGATTAATGGATTTAAAAATACCTCATTCTTGACAACATGTGAATCGCAAAACATGAATGGAAATTGTCAAGAATGACATAACACCATCTCAAGAGATAAGGTAGAAAGAATTGCACTTCGAAATGCAAGATGAAGAATGCTTGAACTCCTCAAAACAAAACATGTGTTGAGAACCATGTTTAATTTTGAGTATAGCTTGGCGGATCTTAACTCCGAGAGAAATCTTGAAGAACAATTGAAGAATGAAAGGAATCCTTAATGAACCACCATTGTGAGCCTTCGTGAGAACTCCGGTAATAAAAGGAAAGAGAAGTTGAGAACACAAGGTGAAGCCTTGCGATGATTTAGATGGAGCTTCACGATGATATAACTGTGAAAACTTGGAACTCCAGAAAGGAAAGATGAAGCATCTCGAACTGGGAAATGTGACATGATGAACAACTCTAAAAAGAGAAAACTGGATCACTTGGATGAAACAATAATAAGAATTACATTATGCATATCCTTCACCAATTTAAATTGATAACAAGCAATGGATTTGGCATACTACTTATTCTCGTAGAAAGGATTAAGAGAGATATAGCGTAAACTTGAGAAGGTCTTCAACGAACCACCAGTAGGATTAAAAGAACGAGCGAAGAAAACGAATGCATCACCAGGAAGAATTGGAAAATGAACGAAGATACTTGAGAGAATTTAGATACAAGTGAATGAAGAGATCATGAACTGACTACAAAATACTTGAGCGATGCACTGGTAAGATTTGGAGAATGAGAGCTGAAAGCTGGAATGAATAATTCTGAGATGATGGGCTCCGGAGAATCAAACTGAAAAGACTCCTGAATTGCTCCGGATGGGTGAAAAGAATTCTCACAATCGAAAACAATTATGAGAGGATGGCCTCAAGCTTGAACTTCACATTTTTGGAAAAAGGGTAAGATTTGGGCAGATAGAATGGATACCATTGAGAAAACTTAGAATTGATCTTCAGATGGGAAAAATGATGGGATCATCTCGAAGAGAAACGCACCGGTTGGAAATAGAATTGAGATGACAATCTCGATAAATAAGAAGGGTTAGTATTCACATAGGGATATGAGAACACCGTTTAGAAAAGGTATGGAATCCACATTTGATTTCGAAGCAACTTGAATACCAAAACAAAAACAAAACAAGGATTGGCTTGCAGAATAAGCCGGAACAAATACATATGATATAGATTTACCCAATCCCATATCATGCATCTGTCTGAAAGATATTCTAGGAGCTACTTGAATTCCCACATATAAACTCCCGAAACTTTCTGGTTATGCAATCTGGTGTTGGGGATACACGGGAAGCATAATATCTCACCCAAACTAACAATCCCTACATCCAACTGTATCCATCTGTCAACACATAACCAAGAAACCTTCGAAAATCATGTACCTCAACCTTCGAAAAGCATCCGTTATACGAGTTATGGCAATACTCCCGAACTCCCTTCCTAGTACTTGGTGGCGTCGAGGTTATATCACCAACAACTGCATAAAAGGGATTTTCGATGTCGGCGAACTCAAGTATTCCAGAACTGCAACGATAAAATTTTGACGACAACACCTCGGAGCTCAACTCCTCGGGACACTGCCACAACCCCTAAATGTCAGGAGGCACCAAGCACAATGTTCTCATCACAAAAATATCGAAACAATCCCAAGATACCCGTGTGATCCTAAAAAAATTGTGAAATTTGAGGACAGGAAAATCAAAACTTCTACATCAGGAGGCCTCACTAGAGCGACGAAGGGACTAAGGAGTAAAAAGAATCCTACTCTCCGATATATATAATCCTAAGACTCAAAACATTTTGTTCTGGACTTGACAACTTCAGTGATTCGATCAAGCAGGGGGCTCCTAAGTCGGGGATGGCTCTGATACCAACTTGTAATGCCCACGATGCGGCTATATCTCCCACATGTCGAGGCACGACTTAGAGGCATAACCGCATGGTGGTTTTGTCGCGAGAGGGGTAATCTTCACACAATCCCATGTACTGAATAAGAAAGGGATAAAGAGTTGGCTTACAATTGCCATTTCACACAAATAACAAGTTAAACATACATCATCCAGAGTACAATCAAGGTCGGACTACGGAACCAAAATAAAAGAAGACGACCCCAAATGCTAGATCCCCGATAATCCCAACTGGGCACCACTACTGATCAACCGTAAAAGACACATAACAACGACTAAGATCTTCATCGAGCTCCCACTTGATCTTGGTTGTGTCACCTGCACTGGTATCATCGGCACCTGCAACTATTTGGGAGTATCCGTGAGTCACGAGGACTCAGCAATCTCACACCCGCGGGATCAAGACTATTTAAGCTTATGGGTAGGATAAGGTAATGAGGTGGAGCTACAGCAAGCGCTAGCAAATATGGTGGCTAATCTTACGAGTACAAGAGTAAGATGAGAAGCTACGCAACGGTCGTAAACTACAAGTGATCAAGAAGTGATCCTGAAACTACTTATGTTCAAACATAACACAAACCGTGTTCGCTTCCTGGACTCCGCCGAAAAGAGACCATCACGGCTACACACGCGGTTGATGCATTTTAATTAAGTCAAGTATCAAGTTCTCTACAATCGGATATTAACAAATTCCCATCTGCCACATAACCGCGGGCACGGCTCCTGTTGGGCATATAGCTATCAGTTATGACCCGCCCAGGAGGGGCCGCGTCAAGACCCAATGGCGGGTCACAAAGGAAGCCCAGTAAACACTCAAGGCGATAGTTTGTTAAATCTTATAGAAGGCCTAAAGGCCTAGAGGCGGCTTAAGGCCCAATATTGTAAACCGCCGTATGTAAGGAAAGACTTGTAAAGAAAGGCATGTAAAAGAAGTCACCAAGCCGGACTCGATTTATGAGCCGGCAGGTACTCTGTAGGCCACCAGGCATCAACCCGTGTATATAAGGGGACGACCCGGTGGCGGCTTAGGGCAGAAAAACAAGAGATCGATAACCAAGACAGCGAACTAGCCTCTTGGTGATCAAAACCCCATCAATATCAACACAACTAGAAGTAGGCTTTTACCTTCATCGTAAGGGGCCAAACTAGTATAAAATCTCTCGTGTCCTTTGTCCCGATTAACCCCTTTAAGCTTCCTAGTTGTGTGGCCCTACGACTAAGTCCTTTTGCTAGGACATCTGCCGTGACAATTCCATGACAGTTGGCGCCCACCGTGGAGCCAGCGCACGGTGGATTCAAGTTCTTGAAGGGCAACTTCGAAGGGCTCAAGGGATACGTTGTGGGCCGGATGACCAAGAGTCGTCGCGGCAAGCTCTACATCGATGATGAAGGTGTCATGCCCTTGATGCGGCTATATCTCCCACGTGTCGAAGCACGACTTAGAGGCATAACCGCATTGAAAGCAATGTCGCAAGTGAGGTAATCTTCACACAACCCATGTAATACATAAGGCAAAAGGGATACATAGTTCGCGTACAACCACCACTTCACACAAATACATGAATAAAGCATTACATCAACCAAATACAACCAAGGTCCGACCACGGAACCAAAATAAAAGAAGACTACCCCAAATGCTACACAGATCCCCGATCGTCCCGACTGGGCTCCACTACTGATCAACTGGAAACGAAACAACATAAAGGACAAGATCTTCATCGAGCTCCTCCTTGAGCTTGGTTGCGTCATCTGCACGGTAACCTCGGCACCTGCAAGCTGGTTTTGGAAGTATCTGTGAGTCACGAGGACTCAGCAATCTCACAGCCTCGCGATCAAGACTATTTAAGCTTATGGGTAAGGTAAAAGGTATGAGGTGGAGCTGCAGCAAGCGACTAGCTTATATGGTGGCTAACATATGTAAATGAGAGTGAGAAGAGAAGGCAAAGCACGATCAATAAACTATGATCAAGAAGTGATCCTAGAACAACCTACGTCAAACATAACTCCAACATCATGTTCACTTCCCGGACTCCGCCGGAAAGAGACCATCACGGTTACACACGCGGTTGCTGTATTTTAATTAAGGTCAACTTTAGGTTTTCTACAACCGGACATTAACAAATTCCCATCTGCTCATAACCGCGGGCACGGCTTTCGAAAGTTCAAATCCCTGCAGGGGTGTCCCAACTTAGCCCATCACAAGCTCTCATGGTCAATGAAGGATAAACCTTCTCCCGAGACATTCCGATCAGACTCGGTATCCCGGTTCTACAAGACAACTTCGACAAGTTAAAACAAATCCAGCAACACCGCCTGAATGTGCCGACAAATCCCGATAGGAGCTGCACATATCTCATTCTTAGGGCACACTCAGATTGTCTAAACTTCCGGTAGGCCAGCCCAGAGTTGCCCCTGGTGGTCACCGGCGGCTGACAGTTTGGACCAACACTCAGAGGAGCACTGGCCCGAGGGGGTTGAAATAATGATGACCCTTGAGTCTGCAGAACCCAAGGGAAAGAAAAGGCTAGGTGGCGAATGGTAAAACCAATGTTGGGCATTGCTGGAAGAGTTTTATTCAAGGCGAACTGTCAAGGGGTTCCCATTATAGCCCAACCGCGTAAGGAACGCAAAATCCGGGAACATAACACCGATATGACGGAAACTAGGGCGGCAAGGGTGCAACAAAACACCAGGCATAAGGCCGAGCCTTCCACCCTTTACCAAGTATATAGATGCATTAATTAAATAAGATATATTGTGATACCCCAACAAGTAAACATGTTCCAACAAGGAACAACATCTCCATGTTCCAACAAGGAACAAACTTCAATCTTCACCTGCAACTAACAACACTATAAGAGGGGCTGAGCAAAGCGGTAACATAGCCAAACAACGGTTTTCCAGGACAAGGTGGGTTAGAGGCTTGGTTCAACAATATGGGAGGCATGATAAGCAAGTGGTAGGTATCACAGCATAGGCATAGCAAAAGAGCGAGCAACTAGCAAGCAAAGACAAGTGATTTCGAGGGTATGGTCATCTTGCCTGAAATATCGCAAGGAAGAAGAACGAGTCCATGAATAAGATAAACGAACGTAGACGAACGGGTCCTCGCAAACGCTACATTACCGGAACCAACCCGAAGGAGCAAACACCGGAAAGAAGCACACAACATAGTAAACAACCAACACATGAACATGGTATGATATGCGGGATGCGGTATGCGGTGCATTTGCAATGATTTGGAAAGGAAAAATTGAACCTGGCCTCAACATGGAAATCCAAGAGTGCCACTGGAAAGGTGAGGTGATTTCGGTTGAAATCGATATAAAGATCACCGAAATCGGATGCACGGTTTGGAAATGGCAAGCAAAACAAATATGACACCGGTCTGCGATAAACAGCAAGCAAAACAAATATGACACCGGTCTGCGATAAACAGCAAGTGACACCGATCTGATATAAATGCAACAAGATAAATATTCTACAGCACTCAAACATGGCAAAAAAATACATGGCAGGGATCCACTCATAAATCTTAACAAAAGATGAACACTGAGCTACGGCCAATTCATCCATTAACAGGTTCAAACAAGCATGGCAAAAATGCAAATGACAAACAAGTTTTAGACTTAGTGAAATTAACACAAGCCTGGAATTTCAGATCAGATAGCACACTTTGGAGCATGAAAACTAGATGTTACAGGAACTTAACATGGCAAAGCAAGGCATGGCATGGAGCTACTCAACGAGCTTAACAAAAATCCCTTAGTGACCTTGAGCCAAAAGGGATCATAAAATACAATTGCAAGCATGTCAACATGGAAAAAACATAATCAGGTTACAGACTTGGTGAAAAACTGGAGCATGCAAATCAGTTAACGAGTAGGCATGTTTACAAGCTCGATGCACTCACTACATAGCAAGGCATGACAAACTAAGCATACACCCGTCAAGAATACACATTATATAAGCTAGACATGGCAAGAACAATAACATAGCATGCACGGATCAACAACAACATCCTCGGCAAAATCGCTAACAAGTAGACAATCTGCCCAGATTCACGAAATAGCAAAAGTAGAGCTCGTTTTACTCAAGATAGGGTACTCCATAATTTCAAACAAAGACATGGATGGATAGAGAACTACAAGATTAACACATCATCCTTGCTGATCATCCTCAAAAGAGGCACGTATCACTAGGAAACAACATGAACATATGACATATTGATAAAAACAGATCAAGGACTTTGTGAAATTGCTAAGTCCCTGAAATCAGCATTAACGTATGCACCACTTTGCAAGCTTGTACTAGTCACCACACATATCACAAAAATACATGGATAGCACCTCTGGAAAGATGGCAAAGCATATAACAAAACTCGTGTAGAGCTCAGGGGCATATCATGCACACATTAAATATGGCAAAAACGACAAATAGCTATTTGGTGCAGCAGATCTGCCAATTAACTCAAATAACTCTCTTCCAACAGAATTTTGGGCATCAAGATGAGCTCAAATGAAAATGATGCAATGAGATGAAATGATGTACCCTTTGAGATGAACATTTTGATATGCTACACACCCAAAACGGAGCTACGGATGCGGAGATACGACATGATGAACATGGGTACTTGAATCTGGAAAATTTCAGGACTTAGTGAAAATCGCCAAGTCTGGAACTGGGCGTAAGATAGTATGTCGTGCACGGGGCAGGGAATAGTGGTGGCTCACCCATGGGCTTCGGCCCAAAACGAAGAGGAAGGAGGGAGGTAGGCCAGCCGAGGGGAAGCTGGGCCGAGGAGAGGCCCACGCGCACGCGAGCGGGGCTGGTGGCGTCGTCCTCCTCCTGGCAGCAGGCCATGGCGGCCGCGCGGAACCGAACTCCGGCGAGGGCATGCACAGGCCAGGGACGCGGGGAGGCATCAGGAATGGGCAGATCCGGATGCGGGGTCTCCGGATCCGGCAACGAGGATGCTCGGGGTGGCCCGGGCGGGGAGATCCCTGGCGGTCATGGCGGGTTGGCTCCTTGGGAAGCATAGAGAGAGGGGGGCTCGGGATGAGAGATAGAGCCAGGGGAAAACGAGAGATGGCACGGGGCGGCATGACCTGAGGACGGCGGCGGTGGCCGGCGTCTCTCCGGTGGGGTCTGGCGAGACTCCGGTGGGCGGTGAGCGAGGCGGTGAAGCCGGGCTTCGGCGGCGACGGCTTGGGCCTGTGCGGGCCCCGGATGGGCTCCGTGGGCCGCGGGGAGAGAGAGGGCTGGCTGGGTGAGGTGGCGCTCGGCGATTGGGCGCGAGAGGCTGCGGTGATGACGTGTCGGCCTCTTATTGGCCGGAACGCGTGGCGGCTGGCGGCGGACATGTCCGGCCGGTGGCGGGGAGTCTGTCGGGCGGCGCGAGGAGCGGAGCTAGGATTTTATCTGCGCGAAAATTCCGGGGGAGGCCACAAATTTATAGGTAGAGGGAGCTAGGAGAGTCCAAAAGAGGTGCGGTTTTCGGCCACGCGATCGTGATTGAACGATCTAGATGATGGAGAGGGTTTAGGTGGGTTTTGGGCCAATTTGGAGGGGTGTTGGGCTGCAACACACACGAGGCCTTTTCGGTCCCTCGGTTAACCGTTGGAGTATCAAACGAAGTCCAAATGGCACGAAACTTCATAGGCAGTCTACCGGTAGTAAACCAAGGCCGCATGACAAGTCCCGGTCCAATCCGGAAATGTTTAACACCCGCACACGAAAGAAAGGTAGAAAGGACCACCCGGTGACATAGGAGCGCCAGAATGCAAAACGGGCAACGGGGAAAATGCTCGGATGCATGAGACGAACATGTATGCAAATGAAATGCACATGATGACATGATATGCAATGCATGACACGCAAGCAATGACAAGGCAACAACAGTGAATAAATGGTGGACACCTGGCACATTGGTCTCGAGGCGTTACAGAAGGCTGGGGCCCCGAGGCCGGCTCAATTGAGTACGGGTACCGTGTCCCCTTCGGCGGAATTCATGTCTTCATCGGCCGGATCGGCAAGTCGGGCCCTGAGTCGGACGTGCACACCAACCTCATCAAAACGGCTCAGCGGGCGAGGTCCACCCGTGTTCAATCTGTCGTGAAGCATGCCTTTGTGGGTTGCATCCATGCCGGTGAATACTCTGGAGAATCGGTGGATGGCGGTGAGATGGCCGTCTGTTCTGACGCCACATTATCAACGGGAGAGACGGACTCTTTGTATCAGCTACAGGATGGCAGGCTCGGGGGCTGTTCCGATGGCAGCAGTATTTCGAACCCCCTTGAGCCGCCGAATTGGGCCGGAGTCTTCATGGCAGGAACACAGCCAGGGCAGAACTCCATAGCAGCAGCCGCAGCCGGGTCAGGAGACCCCGCACGCCCCCCGGCTCAGATTCTGATGGACCTCATGGATAAACTGGTGACCCTGTTGACTGCCGTGGTAGAGCCGGCGAATCAAGCTCGGCATGACGCAGAGGCGGCGCGCGTACGTGAGGAGATGGTGCAAGCTAAAGAAAATTTAGCAGCAGAGGAGGTCAGGATGGCCGTGGAGCGGGCGGCTTTGGACGTTCGTGCTCAGCAGCTTCAGGCAGAGACTTTCCGGCTCTCGGTGGATCTGAACGCGTCAAACGAGGTCATGAGAAGAAGGCACCAGAAAACTCAGTCATGTCTACCTCTAACACTCGATCCTAGGAACCTTTTTCATACACCCGGGGCTGGGGCAAGTAACCCGCCGGAGGCAAATCGGATCACGACACCCGGGGCACCGGTTCAGCCGCGCACCATGGAACCACCTCGTGTACACACTGCTCCGTCTCATTATGTGCCAACACCGCCGGGTCACTTCTCCAATCCCATGGAAAATCTCATTGCAGCTTCGGCTCGTTTGGCGGCTCTCCCGATGGAGGGCGACACTCCGGCGGCGATCGAAACACGAAGGGTGAGAGAACTTCTTCAAACAGCTCTAGCGCAGCAGGATGCGTACTCTTACAGTCGAGACAGGATCCATTCAATTCCTCGCTCGAGCCGGAGCCCAAGCTACAGTAGGCATATGGATTCAGCTGACATATCAAGCAATGTTCAACGCCGCAACTAGCCGCACAGGCATGAGACGGGACAGGCTGGAGCCCTTAACTTGGCGGATCAGGAGAGGATCCGACAAGAGGCTGAGCGAGCGGTTCAATTGGCAGCGGAGCAGGTGGCTCACCAGACTTTCCCGGCTTATCCAGCAACCTCGGTTGAGGCAGGAGTGGCCATGAGAACCGGAGGTCTCCCTTGCCTGGTGCCTGCCATACGTAATGAGTGTTTGCCAAAGGACTTCAAGGGGCCTCGTAAGGTTCCTAATTGCACGGCCGACTTGCAGCCTGGGGCCTGGATTGAGAGTTATGAGATGGCCATGGAGCTGCTGGAGGTCAGCGATGCGGTAATGGCTAAATATTTCACCATGATGTTGGATGGAATGGCTCGTACTTGGCTAAAAGGGTTGCCCCCCAATTCCATCGGCTCATGGGCGGAGTTAAAGGCCCGGTTCATTCAGAACTTCAAAGACACATGCAAACAACCTATGTCAATCGTGGACCTAACTAATTGTAAACAAGAGGAAGGTGAGTCCACAACCCATTGGGTGCGCCAGGTCAAGGAGATAATTCATTCATCTGATAAGATGGATGCCGGCTCGGTAGTATTAATGTTGGAGAAAAATTGCCGTTTTGAACCTCTGAAGTAGAAGCTGGGGTGGCTTAAACGCGACTGCAATGACATGGGCCAGTTGATGGCGGCTCTCATCAAGTATGCTGATTCTGATAGTACCAAGGACCCTATGTGTGATGAAGAAAAGACAGGGAAGGCAAAGAAGAACGGCAACGACAAGGGTCACCAACATAACCCGGCCAATCAAGGAGGTAATAAACGTAAGGCTGAAGAATATGTGGCTAACACCAATGCGCAGGGCAACAATCAACGGCGCAAGGGTAGGCAACCCCCTCGGTCGGGCGGGTCAGGTCCCACCCCTGAGCAACTATTGAATGAAGCTTGTCCAAGACACGACACCCGAGAGAATCCAGCCACCCATCTATGGAAGGACTGTACAATCATGAAGGCATTCAAGAATTCAAATGCATTCGATGGAAGTCATGGCCCTGGCGGCGGTTCAGGTGGAGGCGGCTTTCATGGCCCGGGCGCCGGCTTAGGTGGAGGCAGTTTTCACGGTCAGGGACATGCGGTAACCAAGGAGGTTATAATCCACAACCCGGCCAAGGTAATCAGCAGCAATCCGGATATAAGAGCAACCCAAAACAGTTGAATAGTGGGCAATATCATGTGTTTACCACTAGCTTGTGCAAGTGGGACCAAAAGCTTCACAAGAGGGTTGTCAATGCCGTTGAGCCGGCGATTCCGCGTTACTTACGGTGGTCAGAACAGCCTATTGTGTGGAGCAGAGAGGATCATCCTCCCCGGCTTGATAATCTGGGTCACTTGGCCTTGGTAGTAGCACCTCAGGTTGGTGGATATAAATTCACTAAAGTGCTCATGGATGGAGGCAGTAGCATCAACATCCTCTACCATGAGACGTTTCGCCGGATGGGGTTGACTGATAAGAGTCTTAAGCAATCTAACACTGTTTTTCACGGTGTGGTACCTGGCAAATCGGCATACCCAGTTGGCAAGATTGAACTGAAAGTAGCCTTTGGGGATGAATATGATTCCAGAGTGGAGAAATTAACCTTTGAGGTGGTTAAGATCAAAAGCCCATATCATGCTTTGTTTGGACGGCCGGCTTACGCCAAGTTCATGGCTCGGCCATGTTATGTGTATCTACAGCTCAAGATGCCGGGTTATAAGGGCACCATTACAGTACATGGAAGCCGGAAAATAGCCCTGGAGTGTGAAGAAGGAGATGCTGCATACGCTGAGTCTGTTTGTGCAACAGAGGAGCTGAAGTTTTATAAAGATAATGTTGACCCGGCAGACATGACGTCTCTAAAGAAGCCAACAACGGAGCATGAACCGGTGTTGAAATGCAAGTCAGCTGAGGACACCAAGATGGTTGATTTTGTGCTCGGCGACTCATCCAAGCAATTCATCATCAGTGCCAATTTGGATCCAAAATAGGAAAGCACGCTCATCGAGTTCATCCGTGAGAACCGGGACATCTTTGCATGGAAACCTCCTAACATGTCGGGTGTCCCGAGAGAACTCGCTGAGCACACCCTCAATATTCATCCAAAGTTTAAGCCGGTTAGGTAGTTTCTCCGATGATTCAACGAAGAGAGGCGCAAGGCCATTGGAGAAGAGGTGGCCCAGCTCTTGGCGGCCGGGTTCATTGTGGAAGTCTTTCACCCAGAGTGGTTAGCCAACCCGATGCTTGTACTAAAAAAGAACGACACCTGGCGTATGTGTGTGGATTACAGCGATTTAAATAAGGATTGTCCGACTGACCCTTTCGCTCTCCCCCGTATTGATCAGATCATTCATGCTACGGCGGGTTGCGCACGTTTGAGTTTTTTGGATGCCTATTCATGTTATCATCAAATCAAGATGGCAGTCAAGGACTAGGAGAAGACAACTTTTATCACTCCGTTTGGAGCCTTTTGCTATGTGTCTATGCCCTTCGGGCTCCAGAGTGCCCAGGAAACTTATCAACGGTGTATGCAGAATTGCCTTCACAATCAGATTGGGCGTAATGTTCATGCTTATGTGGATGATATAGTGGTAAAATCCAGGAAAGAGGAAACCTTGGTCACAGATCTGAAAGAGACCTTTGATAACCTCCGGGTCTACAAAATAATGCTTAACCTGGCCAAGTGTTGTTTTGGAGTCCTAGCTGGCAAGCTCTTGGGTTTTTTGGGGTCCAACCGAGGTATTGAAGCTAACCTGGAGAAGATTAAGGCAATCACATCCCTGGCCAAACCAACATGCAACAATGACATTCAACGGCTGGCGGGGCGTGTTGCTGCTTTGAGAAGGTTCATAAGCCGGTTAGGGGAGAAGGCAATGCCTTTGTATCAAATGATGAAGAAAATGGACGATTTTGTTTGGAGCGATACTGCGAACTCTACTTTTGAGGATCTGAAGAAACAGCTTGCTGAGCCGCTGGTCCTGGTTGCTCCAGTTGAGAAAGAGCCTGTAGGATCGAAAGTATGTCTAGAGGGGGTGATTAGACTACTTGACCAAATAAAAACTTAACCTTTTCCCAATTTTAGTTCTTGGCAGATTTTAGCTAATTTAGGACAAGTCAAGCAATCATCACATGATTCAAGCAAGCATGCGAAGAGTATATAGGCAGCGGAAAGTAAAGCATGCAACTTGCAAGAATGTAAAGGGAAGGGTTTGGAGAATTCAAACGCAATTGGAGACACGGATGTTTTTCCCGTGGTTCGGATAGGTGGTGCTATCCTACATCCACGTTGATGGAGACTTCAACCCACGAAGGGTAACGGTTGCGTGAGTCCACACAGGGCTCCACCCAAGGGTAACGGTTGCGCGAGTCCACACAGGGCTCCACCCACGAAGGGTCCACGAAGAAGCAACCACCCACAAAGGGTCCACGAAGAAGCAACCTTGTCTATCCCACCATGGCCATCGCCCACACAGGACTTGCCTCACTAGCGGTAGATCTTCACGAAGTAGGCGATCTCCTTGCCCTTAAAAACTCCTTGGTTCAACTCCACAATCTTGTCGGAGGCTCCCAAGTGACACCTAGCCAATCTAGGAGACACCACTCTCCAAGAAGTAACAAATGGTGTGTAGGTAATGAACTCCTTGCTCTTGTGCTTCAAATGATAGTCTCCCCAACACTCAACTCTCTCTCATGGGATTTGGATTTAGTGGAAAGAAGATTTGAGTGGAAAGCAACTTGGGAAGGCTAGAGATCAAGATTCATATGGTAGGAATGGAATATCTTGGTCTCAACACATGAGTAGGTGGTTCTCTCTCAGAACATATGAGTTGGAATGGTGTGTGTGTTCTGATGGCTCTCTCTTCGAATGAAGAGGAGGTGGAGGGGTATATATAGCCTCCACACAAAATCCAACCATTACACACAGTTTTCCAATCTCGGTGGGACCGAATCAACAAACTCGGTCGGACCGAAAATGTAAACCTAGTGACCGTTAGAGATTTTCGGTGGGACTGACATGCAACTCGGTAGGACCGATATGGTTAGGGTTTGGGCATAACGTAATCTCGGTGAGACCGATTACACAAACTCGGTGAGACCGAATTTGGTAATTAGCTAACCAGAGAGTTGGTCAGGCAAACTCGGTGGGACCGATTTGCTCTTTCGGTGAGAACGAGTGGAACTCGGTGAGACCGAAAAGTTACAAAGGGGAAACACTGAGTTTACATTGCAATCTCGGTGGGACCGACTCGCTCTTTCGGTGAGACCGAAAAGTTATGAAAGGGAAACAGAGAGTTTGCAATCCCATCTCGGTGAGACCGAGATCTCTATCGGTAGAACCGAATTGCTAGGGTTTGGCAGTGGCTTATGACAAGTGAAACTAGGTGGCGCCGGATAGGAAGAATCGGTAGGACCGAGTTTGGCTTAGGGTTTAGGTCATATGTGGATATGGGAAAGTAGTTGAGGGTTTTGGAGCACATCACTAAGCAAATGAAGCAAGAGGCTCATTAAGCAACACCTCATCCCTCCTTGATAGTATTGGCTTTTCCTATGGACTCAATGTGATCTTGGATCACAAAAATATAAAATGAAGAGTCTTGAGCTTTCGAGCTTGAGCCAATCCTTTGTCCTTAGCATTTTGAGGGTTCCACTTTCATATCCATGCCATGCCAATCATTGAGCTTTCCTGAAATAATCATCTTGGAATAGCATTAGCTCAATGAGCTATATGTTGTTATGAATTACCAAAACCACCTAGGGATAGTTGCACTTTCAATCTCCCCCTTTTTGGTAATTGATGACAACATATAGATCAAAGCTTCGACAAATGATAATAAGCATGAAATATATCATTGCTTTGAGAAGTATGTGATAAGTAAGAGCTCCCCCTAAATTTGTGCATATTTAAAATTTGCTTTGGACTGCAAATGCACAAGGAGTTAGAGTCATGGGTTACTGTTCCATGTCACATACATCTTGGTGGAGCGCTTAAAATGATAAGAATGAAATACATGCACTCATCACCAAGAATAGTGAGTGATCACATAAGATAGATAAGATAATAGCATTAAGCAAGCATTAAGTGTAGCTTATGATAAAACACATGATCATCAATGTCTCACAAGCATAGTATCTCAAGCACTCAAAAGCAAACAAGTTTGAAAAACCACCAAATAAAGCAAGAGAGAAAAGCAACACACTCTCTCTCGAAGCCTATGATCTATACATCTTCTCCCCCTTTGGCAACAAGTTACCAAAAAGTTCCTAGAAAATGCATAGCACTAGATCGACGCTCAGGCTTGATCTTCTAGTGGTGGTGGAGTCCGTATCACTCCAAGGACGAAGGCTTCGGTAGATGCTGAAGTAGACGCTGGAGTTGGAGCTGAAGTAGATGCTGGAGCTGGTGGAACTGAGGCTGTGGCTGGTGCTGAGGTGGTGGCTCTGGTGTCAGCAACTGGCACGGCAGATGACCTTGGTCCTCGTGGCACTCTGGCAAAGGCATGAGTGGTAGTCCTGACTCTCCTCTCATGCATGTCCTCCTGGAGCTGCTCCACTGCAGACTGAACTTCCATTACTTTGACATCCAAGTCATAGAACTTCTGTTCCATGATTCTCTCTAGGCTTTGCTGATTTTGAGTGAGGGTGGCCAGACTTTGCTCAATCCTCAGCGTGGATGCAATCAAGTAACCAAGCAGCTCTTGTTTGGTCTTCAAGAAGTATTCAGATGCCTCCTCTTGAGTTGGCATCTTGGCAGCTTTCTCCTTCCTCGCCTTCTCCTTCTTTGCATAAGCTTGTGCAGACGATGGCTCGTTCTCAGTCATGACAACTTGATTGTCCTCAAAATCTGGACGGATGGGCAAATGTTCCTTGTCCAATAAATATATGCCCGTGCCCATCTTGGAGTTGATGAGCTCCTGAATTTGAGGGGCATATCCGCAACTCCTCTTCTGATCTGCTGCAGTCCTCTTGATTGTTTCCACTATGAGGCTCATCACCTTGAACTTCTGAGGCACATCAAACACATGTAGCAAGTTGATAGCATGGCCTCTGATCATCTTGTGATCTCCAGAGTTGGGCAGTAAGGTGTGCCTTAGTATCCAATTGATCGTAGGCAGACCTGACAGAAGATAATGCACTGAGCCAAACTTGAAAGTATCAAGTGCTTCATTTGGGATCTCCTTGTAGATGTTGGACATTGAGTTGTGGTCCATCTTCTTCTTGGCATATATGTCCATGTCATCATCATGCTCCTCTGGGGCATTAATTAACTTTGCCCATTCCTCAACAATGGATTGGTACCTCATACCCTCAGACATCCATGTGATCCTCCCATATGGATAAAAATGTGCCGTGGAGTAGAACTGCATTATAAGCTCCTCATTCCACTTTGTGAGCTTCTGCCCAACAAAGTCAGCTACTCCACAAGCTATGAAGTTGTCTTGCACTCCAGGATAGTGCTCTTCGTTGTCCTTGATATATTGCCAATCAACCCATCGCATATCACAGACAATGGGCTTCTTATCTAGCAGCACTGTCTCATAAAAATCCTGCTGCTCCTTGGTGTGAAATCTGTAGTCCACGGCAGTCCTTCTCCTTGAAGCATACGGGTCTGCTTCTCTCCACTTCCTCAGCCCTGAATATCTCCTGAGCTTCATATCCTCAGCCACAGGATGAGCATCGTTGTGGTCTGGGATCTTGGGCTTTAGCTTTCTCAGGACATTCTCTTCCTTTTCTTCTGCGCAGTCTCAGGCACTGGGGCCTTGTTCTTCTCAGCTGCAGGAATGCTCCTTGTATTCCTCTTTGGTTTTGGCTTGGAGGCAGCTTTGGGCTTAGATGCAGTAGCCCCTGACCTTATGTCATCACCCATCAGCTTGGGTGCCTTGGGTGCTGGTGCAGCTACCTCTTCTTCCTCTTCCTCTTCCATGATGGAAGCTTTTCCTAGCACTCTGGCTACGGTCTTCTTGACCCTTTCCTTCCTCTTCTTGCCTTCTACAGCAACTGGTTCTTGGGGAGTGGGCTTCTCAGTTGAGGCTCTTGCCTTTGACATGGGTTGCCTGCCTGCTGGCCTTTTGATTTTCAGCCCTGGCTTTGTGCCTTGAGCTGGCTCAACTCTCTTGGAAGTGGCCTCTTCCTCTGCCACATAGTCCTCATCTTCGGAATCTGAAGTCCTCTTCTTCCTCTGTCTCGTGGTAGCCTTTGGCAAGTTGCTAGGGGTGCTCCTGCTGCCTTCATCTGAAGAACTTGAGGGACTAGTGCCCTCACTCATGTGCATCTGCTGCTCTGACATGTTTTGGCTATCACTTTGATCAGACATGCTGCAAACTGACTGCTGACCCTGTGAACAGATTATAGATGAGGTAGAAAGGATGAGCATCACAAAATACAGAGATTTTTGCAAAAGAATGATCCAAAAACTTAGTTTTAGTTTCCCACTAAAATCATCTCGGATCTACCGATTTTCAAACTCGGTGATACCGAAGTAGTTTTGGAACCTAAACTAGTGAACTCGGTAGGACCGAGTCACAGTTCAGTGGCACCGAGACTGCTAGGGTTTCACAGAGTTCCAAAATCGGTCACACCGATAAGTAATTCTCGGTCAGACCGAGTCTCACTTGTGCAATGGCATAAGCCAAATCGGTGGGACCGAGTTTTTCAACTCGGTGGGTCCGAGATGGTTTCGGCGGAGACCTAAACCTAGAATTTTCGAATCAACCCTAATCTATGAGCGTTTTGACTGGATAGGAGTGTTTCAATCGTGGCAAGAATCATGAAGATCACAATGTGCTAGGAATCAGATTGGAGAATAGCACAGAGATCAAGTCCATACCCTAGTTCGGCGGGGACTTGCTACGGCAGCAACGGCGGGGCAGAATTCCCGTTGACAGCGACGGAGACCAGCGACTGGAGGCGGCTGGCGGCGAGAAGATGATCCGGTGACCACGAGGGCAGAGCAGGCTATCACGCGGGCGAAGGGGTTCGGAGAAATTTCCAAAATTTTGCCCTTGACTATATATAGCCCGACCCTGTCGGTGTGACCGAGTGGAACAACTCGGTGGCACCGAGATTCATAACTGCAAGCAGTTACTGAAACTCGGTGTGACCGAAAGGTTCAAATCGGTTGCACCGAGATCGAAAACCTAGATCAACTTAATGATCTTGGTAGGACCGAAAGTGGAGTATCGGTCAGACCGAGAATCATAAAGAGGTTTTGGAAGTTTAAGTCTATGACGAATCGGGGACTCCGAGCGCTCCTCACACAGAGTGGTTCGAATCTGACTTGATCAAATTTTGTGATGCAGCATGAATAGAGTTTGAGACGAGAAAAGAATAGATAGCTAGAGGAGGTTCTTAGGCATTCTTGTCCATCCACTTGGCAAAAAGAAATAAAGCCGAACAATCAAAACAACAAGTGGATGTCCTCGAATGAGTAAAATATGCATCCAGCATGCTCACACAATAAGATGGCAAATGAAATATGTGACAAGGCATGCACAACCAATTCTAGCATCTATCAAGCAATTTGCGATGACTAGGTCATCTATGTATGAGTATATTGACTTAGGAGTCAAGTGAGAACACTTGATCATAGGTCATACTCATCGTTTAAGCTCAAGTGGGGTTACCACTTTTAAATAAAGCATTGCTGTGTTCACATCTTTAGAGTTGCTTTAGCTCAAGTCTTAGAGTAAAGCTCCCCCTAGATGTGATGTCCCCCCTAAGAGGGATGAACTAACCTTGGGTTTTGTCGATGATGACTTCATGTAGATATTGAAGATGTGGATGCTCAATGTTGATGTAGATCTCTTGGAGCTATCCATTTGAGTGAATTGCACTTTCAATACCTACATGGGTTAGTCCCACAAGGAACAAACAAGGATATCCATAGACATAGAGTGATGCACACACAAGATGATGTCCATGAAAACTTTTAGGTTACCTTGTCCCTTGTCTTACCGACAAGAGGGTTTGTGACTCCTTGAACTAGTGCAAGATGTGGAAGTTGATTGCACTTGTTCTTGCCAAAATGATAAGAGCGAAGTATGTTGGCGGAGTCACCCTCGAGAACTCTCTAGTTCTTCTTCTTTTGGATCCACACCATCTTGATGGGAATCCTTGGAGTTGTAGTCGTACTTGATGAAGTGGAACTTGAAGTAGTCTTGGGAATCCACTTGACTAAGGTCTTTGGAGTTTCTTCAAATGCATCAATTTCCTCTTGAAGCTTGTCCTTGCCTTTTTGCTTGTAGTCTTGTGGTGGAAGATCATCTTGAGCTTGTGTCCCCTTGAAAGAAGTATCATACTTCTCTTGTTGAGGAATAAACTTTGTCTTGGGGTATTGATCTTCTTCCCACTCAACTCCATTGGCATTGAACTTTCGTTCAAAACCAACACCTTGATTCTTCCGGTGCATTCCTTGCTTGCGCACAATTTCCTCGAATTGCTTACTCCTGGCAAGGCTTTTGTACACTCCTTTCTCTATAATTCCCTTCAATAAACTATTTTCTTGCTCAAGTGTAACTTGGCTAAGAGAATCATTAGTGGAATTAAGAGAACTACTAGAAGAAACAATATTGGATTTAACATGATCATTGTCACTGCTAGAGGAAGAATCTTTCTTGTTACTAGACTTGACTTGAGGCATGTAAGTGGATAAGAGTAAACGCTTGGCAATGTAAGAAGAACTTTTCTTGCGGAGATCATCATTGATTGATTTTAAGAACTCATGCTCTTGCTCAAGATTGAGCTTCTCAAGGCGTAATTTCTCATGAGCTCTTAAAAGTTCTCGATGATCTTCGAAGATGGTTTCATGAACTAACTTAAGAGTGTTTAGTTCTTTAGTTAGGGCCTCAATCTTCTCCTTATCATTGTCATTCATTTTATCTTGATTAGCATGTTTAATTGACATTTCATCATAGTATTCATCACTAGAGTTGTCAATAAGCAAATCATCACCTAACAAGTCATCTTCATCACGATTGAAATCAACATACTCGGGGTGTGTTACCTTAGGACCTTTGGCCATGAAGCATCTACCAATTCCTTCATTTGGTGAGTCAAATATGTCGTAGGAGTTGGTTGACACAAGTGCTAGACCGGCAACACCTTCATCTTGAGTATCTTCGGAGTCGGAGTGATAACTTCTTTCGGAGTGGCTGTCGAAGTTGGAGCCGGATACCCATTCACCAACATGAGCTTGATGTCTTTGTATTGTATAGCTCCTTGATGATTTTTCCTTCCTTTCCGAATCCTTGCTTCTCCGTGAGTATCTTCGTTCATAATGATCATCTCTACTCCTTCTCTCTCTTGGTGGTGATCCTTTGCTTCTTATTTTTGGAGAATCTTCTCTTCTCTTGTAGGGAGCCGTACACTCATTGGAATAGTGTCCGGTCTTCCACAATTGTAGCAGTTTCGCTCTCGACTAGAAGATCTTTTGTCATTGTAGGACCTTGACTTGAAGCTTCTGTCTTTGCTTCTACTCTTGTAGAACTTGTTGAAGTTCTTCACCATTAAGCTCAATTCTTCATTGAAGTCTTGTTTCTCACTTGATGATGTAGGGGCTTCACATGAGGCTTTATAGGCACCACTTGATTAGTTGTGAAGTTCCTCTTTGTCCTTAAGTGACATCTCATGAGCAACAATTCTTCCAATCATCTTCGTTGGCTTGAGATCTTTGTAATTGGGCATCATTTGGATCAATGTGCACACGGTGTCATATTTTCCATCCAAGGCTCTTAGAATCTTCTTGATGATCAATCTATCGGTCATATCTTCACTTCCTAAGCCGGCAATCTCATTTGTGATGAGAGCAAGCCTAGAGTACATTTCAGCGACACCTTCACCATCCTTCATCTTGAACTTGTCAAGTTGGCTTTGAAGCACATCCAACTTGGATTCCTTGACGGAGTCGGTACCTTCGTGCATATCAATCAAAGTGTCCCAAATTTCCTTTGCATTCTCAAGACGGCTGATTTTGTTGAATTCTTCGGGGCACAATCCATTGAAGAGAATATCACAAGCTTGAGCATTGTATTGCAACATCTTCAACTCATCCGCGGTAGCTTCACGGTTTGGTTCTCTCCCATCAAAGAAGTCACCTTGCAAACCAACACACACAATAGCCCAAACGGCGGGGTTATGTCCAAGAATATGCATTTTCATTTTATGCTTCCAACTAGCAAAATTAGTACCATCAAAGTAAGGACCTCTACGATGATAATTTCCCTCGCTAGACGCCATACTCTCCTAGGTTGTGAAACCAAGGCTATGATCACCAAAAGCTATGGAGATCAAAGCAAATGGAAACCTGGCTCTGATACCACTTGTAGGATCGAAAGTATGTCTAGAGGGGGGTGATTAGACTACTTGACCAAATAAAAACTTAACCTTTTCCCAATTTTAGTTCTTGGCAGATTTTAGCTAATTTAGGACAAGTCAAGCAATCATCACATGATTCAAGCAAGCATGCAAAGAGTATATAGGCAGCGGAAAGTAAAGCATGCAACTTGCAAGAATGTAAAGGGAAGGGTTTGGAGAATTCAAACGCAATTGGAGATAGGGATGTTTTTCCCGTGGTTCGGATAGGTGGTGCTATCCTACATCCACGTTGATGGAGACTTCAACCCACGAAGGGTAACGGTTGCGTGAGTCCACACAGGGCTCCACCCAAGGGTAACGGTTGCGCGAGTCCACACAGGGCTCCACCCACGAAGGGTCCACGAAGAAGCAACCACCCACAAAGGGTCCACGAAGAAGCAACCTTGTCTATCCCACCATGGCCATCGCCCACACAGGACATGCCTCACTAGTGGTAGATCTTCACGAAGTAGGCGATCTCCTTGCCCTTACAAACTCCTTGGTTCAACTCCACAATCTTGTCGGAGGCTCCCAAGTGACACCTAGCCAATCTAGGAGACACCACTCTCCAAGAAGTAACAAATGGTGTGTAGGTAATGAACTCCTTGCTCTTGTGCTTCAAATGATAGTCTCCCCAACACTCAACTCTCTCTCATGGGATTTGGATTTAGTGGAAAGAAGATTTGAGTGGAAAGCAACTTGGGAAGGCTAGAGATCAAGATTCATATGGTAGGAATGGAATATCTTGGTCTCAACACATGAGTAGGTGGTTCTCTCTCAGAACATATGAGTTGGAATGGTGTGTGTGTTCTGATGGCTCTCTCTTCGAATGAAGAGGAGGTGGAGGGGTATATATAGCCTCCACACAAAATCCAACCGTTACACATAGTTTTCCAATCTCGGTGGGACCGAATCAACAAACTCGGTCGGACCGAAAATGTAAACCTAGTGACCGTTAGAGATTTTCGGTGGGACTGACATGCAACTCGGTAGGACCGATATGGTTAGGGTTTGGGCATAACGTAATCTCGGTGAGACCGATTACACAAACTCGGTGAGACCGAATTTGGTAATTAGCTAACCAGAGAGTTGGTCAGGCAAACTCGGTGGGACCGATTTTCTCTTTCGGTGAGACCGAGTGGAACTCGGTGAGACCGAAAAGTTACAAAGGGGAAACACTGAGCTTACATTGTAATCTCGGTGGGACCGATTCGCTCTTTCGGTGAGACCGAAAAGTTGTGAAAGGGAAACAGAGAGTTTGCAATCCCATCTCGGTGAGACCGAGATCCCTATCGGTAGAACCGAATTGCTAGGGTTTGGCAGTGGCTTATGACAAGTGAAACTCGGTGGCGCCGGATAAGAAGAATCGGTAGGACCGAGTTTGGCTTAGGGTTTAGGTCATATGTGGATATGGGAAATTAGTTGAGGGTTTTGGAGCACATCACTAAGCACATGAAGCAAGAGGCTCATTAAGCAACACCTCATCCCTCCTTGATAGTATTGGCTTTTCCTATGGACTCAATGTGATCTTGGATCACTAAAATATAAAATGAAGAGTCTAGAGCTTTTGAGCTTGAGCCAATCCTTTGTCCTTAGCATTTTGAGGGTTCCACTTTCATATCCATGCCATGCCAATCATTGAGCTTTCCTGAAATAATCATCTTGGAATAGCATTAGCTCAATGAGCTATATGTTGTTATGAATTACCAAAACCACCTAGGGATAGTTGCACTTTCAGAGCCGCTATTGTTATACGTAGCCGCCAACTCACAAGCTATTAGTGAGGCAATTGTGGTGGAACGCAAGGAGGTCGGCAAGGAACAACCGGTTCAACGGTCGGTTTACTACGTCAATGAGGTGTTGATTTAATCCAAACAAAGATATCTGCATTGGCAGAAGCTCATATATGGGGTGTTCATGGAGAGCCGGAAGCTCAAACATTACTTTTAGGGTCACCCAATCACTGTGGTTAGCTCTTCTCCTTTGGGAGATATCATTCAAAATAGAGAAGCCACTGGACGAGTCACCAAGTGGGCCATTGAGCTTGGGTCCCACGGGTTGAAGTATGTGCCACGTACTGCGATCAAGTCTCAAGCACTGGTTGATTTTATTAATGACCGGACAGAGATGCAGATGCCGGAGGAGAAACCAGACAACACATATTGGACTATTCACTTTGATGGGTCCAGACAGTTGGAAGGCTTGGGGGCTGGAGTTGTTTCAACCTCCCCTCGAGGTGACAAATTTTGTTATGTGTTACGGCTGATGTTTCCTTGCACTAACAACGCAGCGGAATATGAAGTGTTGCTCCATGGTCTTCGAATGGCTAAATAGATGAGCCTGAGCCGGGTCCGGTGTCCTGGCAACTCAGATTTGGTAGCTCAACAGGTGTTAGGCAAGTGGGATTCCAAAGATCCTCTCATGGCGGCTTATCGCCGTGAGGTTGATGCTATTGCAGGGCATTTTAAAGGTTATCCGGTGGAGCACATTGACCATAGGAAGAACGAAGCGGTTGATGCTTTGAGCTGGTTGGGATCTCAGCGTAACCCGGTGCCACCTAACACCTTTTTGGATGTTTTGCATAACCCGTCTGTTAAGTTACCTATAGAATAAGATCTAGCCATTCCTGACCCGGAGGCGTAGTTGGTGGCGGCTCTTCACGTCATCCCAGATTGGACAGTACCGTTCTTGGCTTACATGACCCGGGGTGAACTGCCAGTGGATGAGACCCTGGCCCGACAGATAACCCGGCGGTCTAAGTCAATGATGATTTCTGACGGAGAACTATACCATCGTAGCGTCTCTGGAGCGTTTTAGCGGTGTGTTTCCCCTGAAGAAGGCCAAGAAATACTTCGTGAGATACATGAAGGCGATTGTGGTCATCATGCCGGGTCAAAATCTCTAGTGGCCAAAGCTTTTCATTATGGTTTTTATTGGTTGACAGCTCACGTTGATGCAGAAGATCTGGTCAGTAGATGTGATGAATGTCAAAAATTTGCACGACGGGCACATGTGCCGGCTCAAGAGCTGCGGATGATTCCAGCCACTTGGCCATTTGTAGTCTGGGGGCTTGACATGGTTGGACCTTTCAAAAGGTCTAAGGATAAAAAAACACATCTTTTAGTGGCAGTTGACAAATTCACAAAATAGGTTGAGGCAGAACCAGTGAGTAAGTGTGATGCGGCCACAGCAGTTCAGTTCATGAAAAAGGTGATCTTCCGCTTTGGTTTTCCACACAGCATTATCACTCACAATGGCACTAATCTATCTCAAGGGGCTATGGAGGAGTTCTGTCAACGCGAGCATATCCGGCTTGATGTTTCTTCTGTAGCTCATCCTCAATCTAATGGTCAGGCTGAGAGAGCAAATTAGGAAATATTAAAAGGTCTCAAGCCCCGGCTTATGGTTCCCTTGCAGCGAACGCCGGGTTGTTGGGTAGAGGAGTTACCCTCGGTGCTGTGGAGTATGAACACCACCCCTAACAGATCTACAGGTTATACACCTTTCTTCATGGTTTATGGAGTGGAAGCAGTATTGCCTAGTGACATTTGTCATGACTCACCCCGTGTGGCGGCTTATGTTGAAGCTAACAATGAACAAGCCAGACAGGATGCACTTGACTTGTTGGATGAGGAAAGAGACTTAGCAGTGGCTCGATCAGCAATTTATCAACAGGACCTGCGCCGTTATCACAGCCGTCGGGTTAAGTCCAGGACTTTTCAAGAAGGTGACCTGGTGCTCCGTCTCATCCAGGATCTATCAGATGCATACAAGCTATCCCCACCTTGGGAAGGACCCTTTGTGGTCACCAAGAACTTAAAGAACGGGTCATATTACCTCATTGACGTTCGAGAGCACAAAGACTCACGTAAGTCGGAAGAGGAGACCCGCCGTCCATGGAACATTGCTCAACTTCGGCCATACTACACCTGAGCCACCGGCTCTCATCATGTACATACGTTAACGTTATATATATTATGATAAGTAATAAAGCAGGACCATCAGTCTCTTTTCTTTTCAAAAAGATTACACATCTTTATTATTTTTTACTACTATTTTTAAATGACTATTAAGGAGTTGATCATATTTGAATCAAGTCTAACCTTTTTTGGTTCGGCTTATGATCGTATTCAAATCTAGCTGCAACTATCATGGTCACTTGGGGGCTTCCTGTTCAAACATAGGTCGTATTCGAATCAAAGAGAACATAGTTGTCGTAACCCTTTTGATCGGCTCAAATCCAAACTCACTAGGGGGCTTCATGATCGTATTCGAATCACAACTTAACCCCTTTTGGGTCTGACTTGGATCGTATTCAAATCAGGGTCATTAAAAACCTCTCAAGGTCATTTGGGGGCTTCCTGTTCAAACATAGGTCGTATTCGAACCAAAGAGAACATAGCTGTCGGTACCCTCTTGATTGGCACAACGCCAAATCCACTGGGGGCTATATGGTCGTATTTGAACCTTAGCTTAACCCCTTTGGTCAGGTTTACTGATCGTATTCGAATCAGAAACCCCCAACCTGTAATTACAAGGTCAATTTTGTTTACCACCTATTATTTGCCTTATTGGTATTTTGTTGTCTCAATTTCACAAATAATCAGCATGGTCTTTTCACCGGCTGGACTATTTGACAACAAGCCGCCAGGGCAGGCTAATCATTAAGTATTCAGAAGCATTGACTTCTCAAAAAAGACAAGATTATCAACTTCATCACCCGGGTCATTTAAACCGGTGGTCAGGAGATCAAAGGTACAGGTGTGGCTATTGTTTATGAACAGTTGCTGTTTGTATTAATCAAAGGTTATTTCAGCCTTGTTTTGTTTACATCTGTTTCTGTTTTTTACTATGATAAAATATTGGCTATAAATTGGGTGTTCTGACCCGTTTGTTACTAAGCCGCCAAGCCAGTTGTTTCCTTTTTATCTACAGGAACAGAGTTGAAGTATTGCAGGGACAACCATAAATATGATGCATATATTAACATCAGAAAGCACAGAGTAACATAGGTTTCTAATGTGCGATGGCATAGGCAGAATATGCAGTGTTTTCAAAACAAATATGGCACCGGTCTATGATAAACAGCAAGTAGCCATCTAAATGCAACAAGATAAATATGCTACAGCACTCAAACATGGCAACAAAATACATGGCAGGGATCCACTCATAAGGCTTAACAAGAGATAAACACTGAGCTACAGCCAATTCATCCATTAACAGGTTCAAACAAGCATGGCAAAAATGCAAATGACAAACAGGTTTCAGACTTAGTGAAATTAACACAAGCCTGGAATTTCAGATCAGATAGCACACTTTGGAGCATGAAAACTAGATGTTACAGGAACTTAACATGGCAAAGCAAGCAATGGCATGGAGCTACTCAAAGAGCTTAACAAAAGTCCCTTAGTGACCTTGAGCCAAAAGGGATCAGAAAATACAATTACAAGCATGTGAACATGGCAAAAACATAATCAGGTTACAGACTTGGTGAAAAACTGGAGCATGCAAATCAGTTAACGAGTAGGCATGTTTACGAGCTCGATGCACTCACTACAGAGCAAGGCATGACAAACTAAGCATACACCCGTCAAGAATACATATTATATAAGCTAGACATGGCAAGAACAATAACATAGCATGCACGGATCAACAACAACATCCTCAGCAAAATCGCTAACAAGTAGACAATCTGCCCAGATTCACGAAATAGCAAAAGTAGAGCTCGATTGACTCAAGATAGGCTACTCCATAATTGCAAATAAAGACATGGATGGATAGAGCACTACAAGATTAAAAAATCATCCTTATTGATTATCCTCAAAAGAGGCACGGATCACAAGGAAACAACATGAACATATGGCATATTGATAAAAACAGATCAAGGACTTAGTGAAATTGCTAACTCCCTGAAATCAGCATTAACGAATGCACCACTTTGCAAGCTTGTACTAGTCACCACACATATCAAAACAATACATGGATAGCACCTCTGGAAAGATGGCAAAGCATATAACAAAACTCATGTAGAGCTCAGGAGCATATCATGCACACATTAAACATGGCAAAAATGACAAATAGCTATTTGGTGCAGCAGATCTGCCAATTAACTCTAATAGCTCTTTTTCAACAGCATTTTGGGCATCAATATGAGCTCAAATGAACATGACGCAATTAGATGAAATGATGTACTCTCTGAGACGAACATTTTGATATGCTACACGCCCAAAACGGAGTTACGGATGCAGAGATACGACATGATGAACATGGGCACTTGAATCTGGAAAATTTCAAGACTGTGTGAAAATCGCAAAGTCTGGAACTGGGCGTAAGATAGTATGTCGCGCATGGGGCAGGGAATAGTGGTGGCTCACCCATGGGCTTTGGCCCAAAACGAAGAGGAAGGAGGGAGGTAGGCCGGCCGAGGGGAAGCTGGGCCGAGAAGAGGCCCACGCGCGCGCGAGCGAGGCTGGTGGCGTCGTCCTCCTCCTGGCAGCAGGCCATGACGGCGGCGCGGAACCGAACTCCGGCGAGGGCATGCGCAGGCCGGGGACGCGGGGAGGCATCGGGAATGGGCAGATCCGGATGCGGGGTCTCCGGATCCGGCGACTAGGATGCTCGGGGCGGCCCGGGCACGGAGATCCCTGGCGGTCATGGCGGGGCGGCTCCCTGGGAAGCATAGAGAGAGGGGGGCTCGGGATGAGAGAGAGAGCCAGGGGAAAACAAGAGATGGCGCGGGGCGGCGTGACCTGAGGACGGCAGCGGCGGCCGGCGTATCTCCGGTGGGGTCTGGCGAGACTCCGGCGGGCGGCGAGCGAGGCGGTGAAGCCGGGCTTCGGCGGCGGCGGCTTGGGCCTGTGCGGGCCCCGGATGGGCTCCGCGGGCCGCGGGGAGAGAGAGGGCTGGCCGGGTGAGGTGGCGCTCGGCGATTGGGCGCGAGAGGCTGCAGTGATGACGTGTCGGCCTCTTATTGGCCGGAACGCGTGGCGGCTGGCGGCGGACATGTCCGGCCGGTGGCGGGGAGTTTGTCGGGCGGCGCGAGGAGCGGGGCTAGGGTTTTATTTATAGGTAGAGGGAGCTAGGAGAGTCCAAAAGAGGTGCGGTTTTCGGCCACGCGATCGTGATCGAACGATCTAGATGATGGAGAGGGTTTAGGTGGGTTTTGGGCCAGTTTGGATGGGTGTTGGGCTGCAGCACATATGAGGCCTTTTCGGTCCCTCGATTAACCGTTGGAGTATCAAACGAAGTCCAAATGGCACGAAACTTGACAGGCGGTCTACCGGTAGTAAACCAAGGCCGCATGACAAGTCTCAGTCCAATTCAGAAATGTTTAACACCCGCACACAAAAGAAAGGTAGAAAGGACCACTGGGTGACATAGGAGCGCCGGAATGCAAAACGGACAACGGGGAAAATGCTCGGATGCATGAGATGAACATGTATGCAAATGAAATGCACATGATGACATGATATGCAATGCATGACACGCAAGCAATGACAAGGGAACAACAGCGAATAACTGGCGGACACCTGGCACATCGGTCTCGGGGCGTTACAGAAGGCTGGGGCCCCGAGGCCGGCTCAATTGAGTACGGGTACCGGGTCCCCTTCGGAGGAATTCATGTCTTCATCGGCCGGATCGGCAAGTCGGGCCCTGAGCCGGACGTGCACACCAACCTCATCGAAACAGCTCAGCGCGCGAGGTCCACCCATGTTCAATCTGTCGTGAAGCATGCCTTTGTGGGTTGCATCCACGATGGTGAATACTCTGGAGAATCAGTGGATGGCGGTGAGATGGCCGTCTGTTCTGACGCCACATTATTAACAGGAGAGACGGACTCTTTGTATCAGCTGCAGGATGGCAGGCTCGGGGGCTGTTCCGATGGCAGCAGTATTTCGGACCCCCTTGAGCCACCGAATTGGGCCGGAGTCTTCATGGCAGGAACACAGCCGGGGCAGAACTCCACAGCAGCGGCCGCAGCCGGGTCAGGAGACCCCGCGCGCCCCCCGGATCAGATTCTGATGGAACTCATGGATAAACTGACGACCCTGTTGACTGCCGTGGTAGAGCCGGCGAATCAAGCTCAGCATGACGTAGAGGTGGCACGCGTACGTGAGGAGATGGTGCAAGCTAAAGAAAATTTAGTAGCAGAGGAGGTCAGGATGGCTGCGGAGCAGGCGGCTTTGGACGTTCGTGCTCAGCAGCTTCAGGTAGAGACTTTCCGGCTCTCGGTGGATCTGAATGCGTCAAACGAGGTCATGAGAAGAAGGCACCAGAAAAATCAATCACGTCTACCTCTAACACTCGATCCTAGGAACCTTTTTCATACACCCGGGGCTGGGGCAAGTAACCCGCCGGAGGCAAATCGGATCACGACACCCGGGGCACCGGTTCAGCCGCGCACCATGGAACCACCTCGTGTACACACCGCTCCGCCTCATTATGTGCCAACACCGCCGGGTCACTTCTCCAATCCCTTGGAAAACCTCATTGCAGCTTCGGCTCGTTTGGCGGCTCTCCCGATGGAGGGCGACTCTCCGGCGGCGATCGAAACACGAAGGGTGAGAGAACTTCTTCAAACAGCTTTAGCGCAGCAGGATGCGTACTCTTATAGTCGAGACAGGATCCATTCAATTCCTCGCTCGAGCCGGAGACCAAGCTACAGTAGGCGTATGGATTCAGCTGACATATCAAGCAATGTTCAACTCCACAACCGGCCGCACAGGCATGAGACGGGACAGACTGGAGCGCTTAACTTGGCGGATCAGGAGAGGATCCGACAAGAGGCTGAGCGAGCGGTTCAATTGGCAGCGGAGCAGGTGGCTCACCAGACTTTCCTGGCTTATCCAGCAACCTCGGTTGAGGCAGGAGTGGCCATGACAACCGGAGGTCTCCCTTGCCTGGTGCCTACCATACGTAATGAGTGTTTGCCAAAGGACTTCAAGTGGCCTCGTAAGGTGCCTAATTACACGGCCGACTTGCAGCCTGGGTCCTGGGTTGAGAGTTATGAGATGGCCATGGAGCTGCTGGAGGTCAGCGACGCGGCAATGGCTAAATATTTCACCATGATGTTGGATGGAACGGCTCGTACTTGGCTAAAAGGGTTGCCCCCCAATTCCATTGGCTCATGGGCGGAGTTAAAGGCCTGGTTCATTCAGAACTTCAAAGACACATGCAAACAACCTATGTCAATCGTGGACCTAACTAATTGTAAACAAGAGGAAGGTGAGTCCACAACCCATTGGGTGCATCGGGTCAAGGAGATAATTCATTCATCTGATAAGATGGATGCCGGCTCGACAGTATTAATGTTGGAGAAAATTGCCGTTTTGAACCTCTGAAGCAGAAGCTGGGGCGGCTTAAACGCGACTGCAATGACATGGGCCAGTTGATGGCGGCTCTCGTCAAGTATGCTGATTCTGATAGTACCAAGGACCCTGTGTGTGATGAAGAAAAGACAGGGAAGGGAAAGAAGAACGGCAACGGCAAGGGTCGCGAACATAACCCGGCCAACCAAGGAGGTAATAAACGTAAGGCTGACGAATATGTGGCTAACACCAATGTGCAGGGCAACAATCAACAGCGCAAGGGTAGGCAACCCCCTCGGTCGGGCGGGTCAGGTCCCACCCTTGAGCAACTATTAATGAAGCTTGTCCAAGACACGGCACCCGGGAGAAGCCAGCCACCCATCTATGGAAGGACTGTACAATCATGAAGGCATTCAAGAATTCAAATGCATTCGATGGAAGTCACGGCCCTGGTGGCAGTTCAAGTGGAGGCGGCTTTCATGGCCCGGGCGTCGGCTTAGGTGGAGGCGGTTTTCACGGTCAGGGACATGCGGTAACCAAGGAGGTTATAATCCACAACCCGGCCAAGGTAATCAGCAGCAATCCGGATATCAGAGCAACCCAAAACAGTTGAATAATGGGCAATATCATGTGTTTACCACTAGCTTGTGCAAGTGGGACCAAAAGCTTCACAAGAGGGCTGTCAATGCCGTTGAGCCGGCGATTCCATGTTACTTACGGTGGTCAGAACAGCCTATTGTGTGGAGCAGAGAGGATCATCCTCCCCGGCTTGACAATCCGGGTCACTTGGCCTTGGTAGTAGCGCCTCAGGTTGGTGGATATAAATTCACTAAAGTGCTCATGGATGGAGGCAGTAGCATCAACATCCTCTACCATGAGACGTTTCGCCGGATGGGGTGGACTGATAAGAGTCTTAAGCAATCTAACACTATTTTTCACGGTGTGGTACCTGGCAAATCGGCATACCCAGTTGGCAAGATTGAACTGGAAGTAGCCTTTGGGGATGAATATGATTTCAGAGTGGAGAAATTAACCTTTGAGGTGGTTAAGATCAAAAGCCCATATCATGCTTTGTTTGGATGGCCGACTTACGCCAAGTTCATGGCTCGGCCGTGTTATGTGTATCTACAGCTCAAGATGTCGGGTTATAAGGGCACCATTACAGTACATGGAAGCCGGAAAATAGCCCTGGAGTGTGAAGAAGGAGATGCTGCATACGCTGAGTCTGTTTGTGCAACGGAGGAGCTGAAGTTTTATAAAGATAATGTTGACCCGGCAGACATGACGTCTCTAAAGAAGCCAACAACGGAGCATGAACCGGTGTTGAAATTCAAGTCAGCTGATGACACCAAGATGGTTGATTTTGTGCCCGGCGACTCATCCAAGCAATTCATCATCAGTGCCAATTTGGATCCAAAATAGGAAAGCACGCTCATCGAGTTCATCCGTGAGAACCGGGACATCTTTGCATGGAAACCTCCTGACATGTCGGGTGTCCCGAGAGAACTCGCTGAGCACACTCTCAATATTGATCCAAAGTTTAAGCCGGTCAGGCAGTTTCTCCGATGATTCAACGAAGAGAGGCGCAAGGCCATCGAAGAAGAGGTGGCCCGGCTCTTGGCGGCCGGGTTCATTTGTCACACCCTAGCTAGTCCATGCATTAGAGTGTGCATCATGTTTACTTTTCATCAAAAACGTAAAATGGGGAAGGCAGAACCCCCAGCACTCCTTTGAAATCAACTAGGGTTTACTAAAAATAATTTCAATGAACCTGAATGCCCTTCTAAAATGGTCACCCTCTTTGTCTTAGGTTAGAACCTCTGGCAAAATTGGTGCACAATTTTCTAGGTCAATAGAAGGTCATTGAATTAAATCATAAGTATTTGAATTTGGGCATTTAAATGCTATAAAATAATTTAAATGCTCAAATAATTCTCGGAGTAAATGTTTCCTGTTGGAAATATTCTAAACAGAGGCCACATTTATTTTCAGGTTTTGGAAATGTTCTAGTATTTTAAATAAAGCTAAACAGTTGCAGTTTAAAAGAAAACAGAAACTAAATCAAAAAAAGGGAGAAAGAAGCCCACCTGGGCCTTACCTGGCTCGGCCCAGCCTACTGGCTCGGCCAGTCACCCCCTACCTCGCGCCAGGAGGCAGGGGCGCGTGCTCGCCGTGCGCCAGCCACGCGCCGGCCACCTCCTGCTTCTGCCGACGCCGGGAGACGCCCAGAGGATGCCACGCGACCCCCACGTCTCCCTCTCATCCTCTCTCACTCTCCCCCTCGTCTCCCTCATCCTCTCCCGCGATGGCCGAGCGCGTCCCTCGCCACCGATCGCAGTAGTCGCCGCCAGAGACCTCCCCTCGCCCCTCCGACGAGCCCATCAGCTCCGCCTCGACTCCCTCGTCCTCCCCACCGAGCCACGCTTCGCCGGAAGCCCTGCAATGCCGCCTTCGCCCTCGTCTTCAACCTCGGGCATCCGAGATCACCGGCGACCGCACCTCTTCTCCAGCCCGTCCCCGAGCTCGCTGACCCCCTCTTTGACTCCGCTGTGAGCTCATCTTCTTTTCCCCCTAGTTCCCGTGCTCGATTACGCCTCGTAGCCACCGCCCCCTTCGAGCCCGAGCGCTCCTCGCCGCCGGCCATGTTGCCGTCCTGGCTACGGCCGTGTAAGCACGCGTCTGAGCGCCTCACCATGCTCAGTGCAGCACCAGGAACCCGTAGCCACCACCAGATCTTCCTCCCGTGCACCGTAGCGTCGAAACCGACCTCACCCGACTCCGGCGACCGCCAAGCTCGTCGTCGGCGACGTTTCCGGCCACCCCGAGCCCAACTACCACCACCAAACGCTGCGGCTCGTTCCCAGCTACCCGTAGATGGTCTCCGCCGTCGATTTGGTCGCCTGAGGGCGTTTTCCGAAGCCCTCCGCCGTCTCGGCCTCGCCGGCGACTCAACGCCGGCGGGATTAGCCCTGTTGACCGGTGGTTTGACCACTGACGTGGACTGGGTGGGCCCAGGTTGACTCCTTTGAGTCAATGACAAGTGGGCCCCCCTTTGCTAATTATCCAGATTAGTTTCTAACTAAAATTAGTTAGTTTAATTAGTTTAGTCACTGACTAGTGGGCCCTGCCCAGTAATTAGGCTAACTAAACGTAGTTAGTGCACTGAGAGGCTGACAGAAGGGGCCCACCAGTCAGGTTTGACCTGGGCTGGCACCTTTGACCTGCTGAGGTCAGCATGACACAATGCTGATGCAGTAATGCATTTTCTGGATTTATTTTTATACAGGAAATTCCAGAAAATAGTTCAAACTTCAAAAATTCATAGAAATTCAACCGTAAGTCCAAATGAAATAATTTATATATGAAAAATTATCAAAAAAATTCAATCTATCCATCTGTAATGGTTTCATGCATGACAAAACAAGTTTACCTTGCTGTTTAGGCAGAATAAGGTAATGCACTATAAATGCCATGTTTAATGAGCTAATATTTGAATCTTTGATTCAAATGAGTTCATCCCTTTCTATTTTAGCTTGCATTAGGCCAAGACACAATCATATTGCCATGTCATAGCATGCATCATATTGTTGCATATCGTCATGTGTTGATTGTGTTCCAATGTGTTCTCCGTGGTAGGTTCTGCCTCCGAGGATATTCACGAGTATCCAACTGAAGGGCAGTATCCTGCTACCACTCCATCAGGCAAGCAACCATTGATCATTTTGATACAAACCCATGTTCTCGCTTCTGCTCTTGCTTACTGCATTAAGACAACGCGATTCAAACTGCTGTGTGCTACGGTAGTTGAACCCTTATCCTCTGCATGACCTGTCATTGCTACAGTAACTAGATGAAACCCACTAGCATGTGTAGGAGTTGATTGAGCCATGTATGTGATTCCTACCTTGCTATGTCTGCTATGCTTAGAGTTATGTCAGGTCTGGTTCATCTGGGAGATGGGCTAGAGTGAAATGCTTATGCCGGTAATGTGAGGGATGTGTTGAACATGTTTTGGTAAAGGTATCGATGAGAAGCCATGTAGGAGTACATGGTGGGTTGTTTCATTGAGGCCATCCCTAAAAACTGAGATATGTATGCGTGATTTAAGATTCAGCTACTACCACACATTGGGCCCTGAAATATGACCCCGCTCGACTTACTGACCCCTCTCACCTCTGTCCAGGAGTTGCAACTAGTTTCTGGTGTTTGTAGGACATGTGTTGGCGGCCGTGCATAGCGCTGACCCTAGGGGTGGGCTATGTTGCGGTAGATACACCATGGCACGGTGTACCGAGTCACCCGTTTGGTGTCTCGGGAACCCTGTTCACATTGTTTGGGGCCGTTGAGGACACCCCGGCCGGATTTCCTTTTGGATGGAACCTGAATAGGCGATAAACCTGGACTAGAGACTTGTGAGGTTAGTCAGGTCGTGGTCTACACCCACGTCGGTTTTCACTTGAAGTCTGCCGAGCACATGTCGTGTGCAGACGCTAAGTGGTGGAAACATGTGTGACGAAGTACACCCCTGCAGGGTATAAAACTATTCGAATAGCCGCGTCCGCGATAAAGGACTACTTGGTTGCATATACAGTTCATAGACAAGTTAATGGATACTACTAAAAGACTCAAGATAAGTGTGAGTACCGAGGATGGCCCTCTCGTAGGATGACGAGGGAGGATCCCCGGTGGAGTATTGTGTTGGTGAGTAGTGGACTCGTGTGCGAAAACTATTTTACTGGTGGAGATCCGTAGGATAGCTTAGCCAAGAGTCAAAGCTGGCTTGCTGCATCAACCCCGCGGCCTTCTTGAGAATAAGCATGTATAGTAGGTTCTGATGTAAGACTTGCTGAGTACCTTTGTACTCATGTTTGCTTATTTGTTGTTTTCAGACGACAACACTGCCCCCTCCGATGGGTTTTATGTAAACCTTGACGTCGACGAGTGACTAGCCACCCAGGTGGTGATCCTGGCCATGGAGGGGCCTATGTAGATAGACAGGCTTCGAGAAGCCTTCTTTCTTTCTAGAGTCTGTACTCAGACTAGTTGCTTCCGCATGTGCTTGTATGATTGTATGACTTGAGTATCGGGTCATGTGACCCCTATCCGTATGACATGTTATGTATGGCTCTCTGGAGCATTTAAATAGAGTACTTGAGTTGTAGAGTTTTGTTGTGATGCCATGTTGTATGTACTCATATCGGGCATATTGTGTGTATGATTGAAATGCTTGGTATGAATGGGATCCGACAATCTAGTTGTTTATCCTTGGCAGCCTTTCTTATGGGGAAATGTAGTCTAGTCTTCCTCGAGCCATAGTAGTCCGCTACAGCCCGGTTCACCGGAGTCCTGCTAGCCCAGCACTACTGTTCAGGACACTTGACTGGCCGGCATGTGTTTCACTTCGTCCCTATGTCTGTCCCTTCGAGGAAATGTCACACGGTGACTTCTAGAGTCCTGCCTAGCATGCTACAGCCTGGGGTTCCCCGGAGTCCTCTTAGCCTAGTGCTACAGCCCGGAATCACTCGTTGATGACCGACATGTTCGATGTGATTCATGTATGCCTGTCTCCATAGGTCTGTGCCGCTTTGGGTTCACGACTAGCCATGTCAGCCCGGGTTCTCTGTCATATGGATGCTAGCGACACTATCATATATGTGAGCCAAAAGGCGCAAACGATCCCGGGCCATGGTAAGGCGACACCCGTGGGATACCGTGCGTGAGGCCGCAAAGTGATATGAGGTGTTACCGGCTAGATCGATGTGACTTGGAATCGGGGTCCTGACAGCGTTGGCATCAGAGCCGGACTGCCTGTAGGTTCGTTGAGCCAAACTGGTCGATGTCGAGTCTAGAAATGCTCTAGTTATATGTAGGGGAATTGATTGTGGGAGGGAACGTAAGGTTCTTTTACTCCTTTACCTATGCCTCTGATCTGAGTCTTTCTCTCCTCATTCAATGTGGGTTAAGGACTAGGCTCTCTTCCTCTATTAGGTTCACGTGTTACTAATCCGTTGTAGCTTATAGGATTGTTGTTACAAGTCCCAGTTCAGTTTCTACCATTCTTAGTATGTTGCTAATTGAATCAGAACCTTGATATGATGTTGTTGAGTGGTATTGTGAACTGTTGTGGTTGTCTCAAATCTTTTTCTGAGCATTTACAGCCGTTATGTTGTCCAATTTTCCCTAGAAATTCTGATGTCTTTGTCTTGTGGTTGTGCTTTCAGATGGCCAACCGTGTTCATAACCAAGTGGTTCGCATAACCAGGTGCCTCGACGTGCCCGGTATACTGCTATGTTAGTCCGGGTCATGATCGAGACGGGTTACCGTTGGTATCCCGAATACACCGTCGAAGAGCAGTTCCGTGACTTTAACCAAAGCCAGTATTTCTGCACCGTCAGGATATTTCCTTCTTATCCTGGATCTACCGAGCCCCTTCACTGTTCCTATGGACTCGGGGTTACTGTTGAGATGGCTGTGCAGGATGCTGCCTATTCCATGATGACCATCATGCGAGTCCGGACTGGCCTGCTTCGGAACACCGACTTCCGTTACATGCCAGCTTCACTTTTGGGAGCGCAAGGGTATCTTCAGGCCATCTATGCTGACTCCACTCAGGAGGACTCATTAACTCGTACCACTGCCGAGATGCTCGAAGATAAGGACCGAAAGAATCGGGCCTTGAGGTTGGAGCTTTTCAATACCCGTGCTGATCATTGGGCCACATTGACTCGGTTTGCACCTGCGGTGCAAGCTAGATGTATGGATACAAGGGATCTGTATCCTGTGAGATCAGCTCTGCCAGACATGGTGGATTGGCGTGATGTGGGAGGCATCACCCCACCCCGTGGTCCCCGCAGGCCACCGTTTGTTGGTCCAAGACCTCATCCTAGCACCTATGGTCCACAGGCTCCTCAGGACCGTCTGTTTCCGGATGGTCATGTTGAACTTCCAGACTATGGAGGTGACTTCTATGAGGACTACTACGGAGCTGTCTAAGTTAGTAGTATTACCACTAGTATTGTAGTAGTTGTATCTCCACTGTCCTGCGTGACTTGTGGAATATGACTTGGCGTGTAATCGATTCCGGAGGTGTAGACAATAATGTATAGGAGCTTGGAATGCCTCCGATGAGATGTAACGTCTTTCATCATAGTTGTACTGTAGCCTGGGCTAGTACTAAACTATGTATGATGTGTATGACCGTTGGTATATATATGGCAGTTTTATATTACCATGACATACGGATGAACATCTCTGCATTCCGTGTTATCCATTACATTCTGCACTTCCTTGCTAAGTTTGAGCCATCCTTGTCTAAACCGTTGTCTTGTTTTCTCCTAGGATGGTCAACACCCGCGGCAACCCTGCTGTTCCGGAGCAGGGGGAAGCCAGTGCAGCTAGAGGTGAAAATCTGCCTCACCCGCCTTCTCTGGCCGAAGTAATGCTGGAGGCGGAAAGAAACAAGCATGAGACTAACCGCCTGCTGGAGCGGATTGAGCAGAACACTGCACGCCACCCATGAAATGACTTGGTGTCAATCAATGACTTTATCAAGCTATACCCACCAAAGTTTAACCAGTCCGCCGAGCCCCTCGACGCGGATGACTGGCTTCGCAACATCACCCACAAGCTACGTTCTGCCAACGTAGCCGAAGCCCACAAGGTTACCTATGCTGCCTATCACCTCGAAGGCCCTGCTAGCCTTTGGTGGGAAAACTTCGAAGCTATGCGCCCGGTCGGCCAAATCACTACTTGGGTTGAATTCAGTGAGGCTTTCCGTGAGCATCACATTCCGGAAGGTCTCATGGATCGCAAGAGGGAGGAATTCTGCAACTTCACCCAAGGAAGACTGACTGTGGATGCTTATAGTCGTGAATTTGGGAATCTGGCACGTTATGCTCCTGAAGAGGTTTCTACTAACGCTAAGAAGCAGGCAAGGTTCCGCAAGGGACTTAGCCCTGAGCTTCGCCGCGATCTCCGTCTACACGAGTGCACATCCTTTCAGAAGCTGGTCAATAAAGCCATCAGTGCTGAGACGGGCCAGACTGATTATGACGCTTCACGCAAGCACTCCCGTGATTTTGGCTCTTCATCCGGCTCTGGAACTCAGAAGCGCCGGGTGTGGATTCCAAGCACGGCACTGCCACCCAGGTTCATCCCGAGGCCATCCTTTGAGGCGCCTCGTCCCAACCAGCAATTTGCACCGCCCAAGCCCTATGGTGGCCCCGCTGCTAATGCTGCTCCATGCCCCAATGTGGTGACGTGCTTCAAGTGTGGAGAGCCGGGTCACTATAGCCGAGAGTGTCCCCAGAACAACAACCCCAATCAAACTGGGAAGTCCATTGGCCGTGGTAAGACAGCGGGGAAGACCTTCTACGCCAAGCCGGCCACCACTGTACGTGGCCATGTCAATTATGTTTCAGCCGAGGAGGCTCATGAGGATCCTAATGTCGTCCTTGGTACGCTCCTTGTTAACATTCATCCGGCATCTGTTCTTTTCGATACTGGAGCATCTCATTCATTCATATTCGAGAACTATGCTCGATTGCATAACACGACATTCTGCGACATGCCCACTTCCATGGTAATTCAAACTCCGGGTTGCAAATGGCAAACTTCTAGAGTAAGCCATGGGAACGAAATTCTTGTCGATAGACTTGTCTTCCTTGCATCCTTAATAGCTCTCAAGTCCTCCGACATAAATATCATCTTGGGTATGGACTGGTTGTCAGCTCATTATGCTAAGATCGATTGTGCCACTAGAACCGTTCAACTTACTCACCCATCGGGCAAGACAGTCAATGTCTTAACTCGAGTGGCCAAGCGCCAGCTTTACTCACTAAATGCCAACCCTCTTCCAGACCTTGAGGATGTTCCGGTAGTCCGAGATTTTCCGGATGTCTTTCCAGAGGAACTGCCAGGTGTTCCACCCGACAGGGATGTCGAGTTTGTGATAGACCTTGTTCCAGGAACCGTTCCAATTTCTAGAAGACCCTATAAGATGGCACCCCTAGAACTAGTCGAGCTTAAGAATCAACTTGATGAGTCCTTGAAAAAGGGTTTCATCCGTCCTAGTTCCTCTCCTTGGGCTTGCCCCGTCCTCTTCGTTAAGAAGAAGGATGGAACGGATCGAATGGTTGTGGATTACCGACCTGTCAACTTGGTCACCATCAAGAACAAATATCCGCTTCCCAGGATCAACGATCTGTATGATCAGCTCGCTGGATCCTCAGTCTTCTCCAAGATGGATTTGAGGTTGGGTTACCATCAAATCAAAATCAGAAACGGGGACATACCCAAAACGGCCTTTGTTACTCGTTATGGCCAATACGAGTACACCGTCATGTCCTTCGGTTTAACCAATGCCCCGGCTACCTTCTCTCGGTTAATGAACTCGGTCTTCATGGAGAACTTGGATAAATTCGTCGTAGTATACCTCGATGACATACTGATCTACTCCAAGAATGAAGAGGAACATGCCGTACATCTAAGGCTGGTATTGATGAAACTTCAAGAGCATCGCCTTTATGCCAAATTCTCCAAGTGTGAATTTTGGTTGCCAGAAGTGACCTATCTAGGCCATGTAATCTCTGGTAAGGGTATTGCTGTCAATCCCGAGTGAGTTCAAGCCGTCCTTGATTGGACTCCACCTGAAACGGTCAAGCAAGTTCGGAGTTTCCTTGGCCTAGCGAGCTATTGCCACCGCTTCATCGAGAATTTCTCCAAGGTTGCTAAACCTCTAACTGAACTCCTCAAGAAAGATAAAAAGTTCGAGTGGACTCCACAGTGCCAGTTCAGCTTTCAGGAACTGAAAAGACGCCTGACATCTGCTCCTGTACTGGTACCACCAGATTTCTCCAAGGACTTTATTATCTATTGCGACGCCTCGCGACAAGGACTAGGTTGCATACTCATGCAAGATCGTCAGGTAATTGCCTATGCTTCACGACAATTACACCCACATGAGGAAAATTATCCCACACATGATCTAGAGCTTGCAGCTGTAGTCCATGCACTTAAAACTTGGCGACATTACCTCCTCGGTAATCGTCGCGAGATCGTCACCGATCACCAAAGTTTGAAATATATCTTCACCCAACCAGATTTGAATCTCAGGCAAAGACGTTGGGTTGAGTTGATCTCGGATTACGACTTAGGAATAACTTACACCCCGGGCAAAGCCAATGTCATGGCTAATGCGCTAAGCCGTAAGTCCTATTGTAACAACCTGATGTTACAACAAAGTCAACCATTTCTCCATGAGGAATTTCGTAAGCTTAATCTTCACATTGTTCCTCGAGGATTCCTATCCACCCTGGTGGCGAAACCTACCCTTATGGATCAAATCATAGCTGTCCAGAAGCGTGATAAGGGCATATCCCGGACTAAGGAAAACATCGCTAGCGGAGTTGCTAAATGTTTCTCCATGGATGAGCGAGGTGCTTTCTTCTTCGAGAACCGTTTGGTGGTTCCCAAGAAACAACATCTACGCCAGTTGATCCTTAAGGAAGCTCATGAATCCCCTCTCACCATTCATCCTGATAGTACTAAAATGTATCAAGACCTATGCCAGAGGTTTTGGTGGACTAGGATGAAGAGAGAAATCGCTCAATACATTGCTAGCTGCGACGTTTGTCGCCGTGTTAAAGCAGAGCATCAACGGCCTGCTGGCACCCTTCAACCTTTGGCTATTCCTGAATGGAAATGGGATAAAATCAGTATGGATTTCATCACTGGGTTTCCCAGGACCAAGAGAGGGAATAATGCCATCTTTGTTGTGATCGACCGACTTTCCAAGGTAGCCCACTTTCTACCTGTTCGTGAGAGTATCACCCGCTAGCCAGCTAGCCGATTTATACATCTCCCGAATAGTGTCTCTTCATGGTGTTCCATTGGAAATTAACTCAGACCGTGAGAGTCTCTTCACCTCTCGATTTTGGGAAAGTTCCCAAAATGCTATGGGAACTCGTCTCTCCTTTAGCACCGCCTTCCATCCTCAATCAAGTGGTCAAGTGGAATGAGTCAATCAAATTCTGGAAGATATGCTCCGAGCCTCCGTCGTCTCGTTCGGAATGAGTTGGGAGAAATGCCTTCCATTCGCGGAGTTTGCTTATAACAATAGTTATCAAGCCAGCTTAGGCAAAGCTCCTTTCGAAGTTCTTTATGGACAAAAATGTCGAATGCCTCTTAACTGGTCAGAAACCGGGGAAAGACAACTCTTTGGCCCGGATATGATTCAGGAAGCAGAAGAATAGGTTCGCGTTATTTGTGAGAAATTGAAAACAGCCCAATCTCGTCAAAAGAGTCAATATGATCGTAAACATAAGCCTATGACTTATGAAGTCGACGAGAAGGCTTACCTCCGGGTTACTCCGTTAAAGGGAACCCATCGTTTCGGTATCAAAGGCAAATTGGCTCCTCGTTACATTGGACCCTTTCGTATTCTTTCCAAACGAGGAGAAGTTGCGTACCAATTGGAACTACCCCCCGCATCTTTCCAGAGTTCACGATGTCTTCCACGTTTCACAACTCAGGCGTTGCTTCGCGGATCCTATCCGTGGAGTGGACCACGAAACGCTTGATCTACAAGATAACCTCCCTTATCGGGAATATCCCATTCGTATCCTTGATCAAGCCGAGCGTACCACTCGACGTCATAATATCAAGTTTTTCAAGGTTCAATGGTCACATCATTCTGAGGAAGAAGCCACTTGGGAAAAGGAGGATCGTCTTCGACTCGAGTACCCCACCTTCTTTCCAAAGGATCCTAAATCTCGGGACGAGATTCTTTTGAGTGGGGGTGAGTTGTCACACCCTAGCTAGTCCATGCATTAGAGTGTGCATCATGTTTACTTTTCATCAGAAACTTGAAATGGGGAAGACAGAACCCCCAGCACCCTTTTGAAATCAACTAGGATTTACTAAAAACAATTTCAATGAACCTGAAATGCCCTTCTAAAATGTTCACCCTCTTTGTCTTAGGTTAGAACCTCTGGCAAAATTGGTGCACAATTTTCTAGGTCAACAGAAGGTCATTGAATTAAATCATAAGTATTTGAATTTGGGCATTTAAATGCTATAAAATAATTTAAATGCTCAAATAATTCTAGGAGTAAATGTTTCCTGTTGGAAATATTTTAAACAGAGGCCACATTTATTTTCAGGATTTTCGGAAATGTTCTAGTATTTTAAATAAAGCTAAACAGTTGCAGTTTAATAGAAAACAGAAACTAAATCAAAAAGGGAGAAAGAAGCCCACCTGGGCCTTACCTGGCTCGGCCCAGCCTACTGGCTCGGCCAGTCACCCCCTACCTCGCGCCAGGAGGCAGGGGCGCGTGCTCGCCGCGCGCCGGCCACCTCCTGCTTCTGCCGACACCGGGAGACGCCCAGAGGACGCCACGCGACCCCCACGTCTCCCTCTCATCCTCTTCACTCTCCCCCTCGTCTCCCTCATCCTCTCCCGTGATGGCCGAGCACGTCCCTCGCCGCCGATCGCCGTAGTCGCAGCCAGAGACCTCCCCTCGCCCCTCCGATGAGCCCATCAGCTCCGCCTCGACTCCCTCGTCCTCCCCACCGAGCCACGCTTCGCTGGAAGCCCTACAACGCCGCCTTCACCCTCGTCTTCAACCTCGGGCATCCGAGATTGCCGGCGACCGCACCTCTTCTCCAGCCCGTCCCCGAGCTCGCGGACCCCCTCTTTGACTCCGTTGTGAGCTCCTCTTCTTTTCCCCCTAGTTCCCGTGCTCGATTACGCCTCGTAGCCACCGCCCCCTTCGAGCCCGAGCGCTCCTCACCGCCGGCCATGTCGCCGACGTGGCTACGGCCATCTAAGCACGCGTCCGAGCGCCTCACCATGCTCGGTGCAGCACCAGGAACCCGTAGCCACCACCAGATCTTCCTCTCGTGCACCGTAGCGTCAAAACCGACCTCACTCGACTCCGGCGACCGCCAAGCTCGTCGTCGGCGACGTTTCCGGCCACCCCGAGCCCAACTACCACCACCAAATGCTGCGGCTCGTTCCCACCTACCCGTAGATGGTCTCCGCCATCGATTTGGTCGCCTGAGGGCGTTTTCCGAAGCCCTTCGCCGTCTCGGCCTCGCCGGCGACTCAACGCCGGCGGGATTAGCCCTGTTGACCGGTGGTTTGACCACTGACGTGGACTGGGTGGGCCCAGGTTGACTCCTTTGAGTCAATGACAAGTGGGCCCCCCTTTGCTAATTATCCAGATTAGTTTCTAACTAAAATTAGTTAGTTTAATTAGTATAGTCACTGACTAGTGGGCCCTGCCCAGTAATTAGGCTAACTAAACGTAGTTAGTGCACTAAGAGGCTGACAGAAGGGGCCCACCAGTCAGGTTTGACCTGGGCTGGCGCCTTTGACCTGCTGAGGTCAGCATGACGCAATGCTGACGTAGTAATGCATTTTCTGGATTTATTTCTATACAGGAAATTCCAGAAAATAGTTCAAACTTCAAAAATTCATAGAAATTCAACCGTAAGTCCAAATGAAATAATTTATATATGAAAAATTATCAAAAAAATTCAATCTATCCATCTGTAATGGTTTCATGCATGACAAAACAAGTTTACCTTGCTGTTTAGGCAGAATAAGGTAATGCACTATAAATGCCATGTTTAATGAGCTAATATTTGAATCTTTGATTCAAATGAGTTCATCCCTTTCTATTTTAGCTTGCATTAGGCCAAGACACAATCATATTGCCATGTCATAGCATGCATCATATTGTTGCATATCGTCATGTGTTGATTGTGTTCCGATGTGTTCTCCGTGGTAGGTTCTGCCTCCGAGGATATTCACGAGTATCCAACTGAAGGGTAGTATCCCGCTACCACTCCATCAGGCAAGAAACCATTGATCATTCCGATACAAACCCATGTTCTCGCTTCTGCTCTTGCTTACTGCATTAAGAGAACGCGATTCAAACTACTGTGTGCTACGGTAGTTGAACCCTTATCCTCTGCATGACCTGTCATTGCCACAGTAACTAGATGAAACCCACTAGCATGTGTAGGAGTTGATTGAGCCATGTATGTGATTCCTACCTTGCTATGCCTGCTATGCTTAGAGTTGTGTCAGGTCTGGTTCATCTGGGAGATGGGCTAGAGTGAAATGCTTATGCCGGTAATGTGAGGGATGTGTTGAACATGTTTTGGTAAAGGTAGCGATGAGAGGCCATGTAGGAGTACATGGTGGGTTGTTTCATTGAGGCCGTCCCTAAAAAATGAGATCTGTATGCGTGATTTAAGATTCAGCTACTACCACACATTGGGCCCTGAAATATGACCCCCGCTCGACTTACTGACCCCTCTCGCCTCTGTCCAGGAGTTGCAACTAGTTTCTGGTGTTTGTAGGACATGTGTTGGCGGCCGTGCGTAGCGCTGACCCTAGGGGTGGGCTATGTTGCGGTAGATACACCGTGGCACGGTGTACCGAGTCACCCGTTTGGTGTCTCGGGAACCCTGTTTACATCGTTTGGGGCCGTTGAGGACACCTCGGCCGGATTTCCTTGCGGATGGAACCTGAATAGGTGATAAACCTGGACTAGAGACTTGTGAGGTTAGTCAGGTCGTGGCCTACACCCACGTCGGTTTTCGCTTGAAGTCTGCCGAGCACATGTCGTGTGCAGACGCTAAGTGGTGGAAACATGTGTGATGAAGTACACCCCTGCAGGGTATAAAACTATTCGAATAGCCGCGTCCGCGGTAAAGGACTACTTGGTTGCATATACAGTTCATAGACAAGTTAATGGATACTACAAAAGACTCAAGATAAGTGTGAGTACCGAGGATGGCCCTCTCGTAGGATGATGAGGGAGGATCCCCGGTGGAGTACTGTGTTGGTGAGTAGTGGACTCGTGTGCGAAAACTATTTTACTGGTGGAGTTCCGTAGGATAGCTTAGCCAAGAGTCAAAGCTGGCTTGCTGCATCAACCCCACCGCCTTCTTGAGAATAAGCATGTATAGTAGGTTCTGATGTAAGACTTGCTGAGTACCTTTGTACTCATGTTTGCTTATTTGTTGTTTTCAGACGACAACACTGCCCCCTCCGATGGGTTTTATGTAAACCTTGACGTCGACGAGTGACTAGCCACCCAGGTGGTGATCCTGGCCATGGAGGGGCCTATGTAGATAGACAGGCTTCGAGAAGCCTTCTTTCTTTCTAGAGTCTGTACTCAGACTAGTTGCTTCCGCATGTGCTTGTATGATTGTATGACTTGAGTATCGGGTCATGTGACCCCTATCCGTATGACATGTTATGTATGGCTCTCTGGAGCCTTTTAATAGAGTACTTGAGTTGTAGAGTTTTGTTGTGATGCCATGTTGTATGTACTCATATCGGGCATATTGTGTGTATGATTGAAATGCTTGGTATGAGTGGGATCCGACAATCTAGTTGTTTATCCTTGGCAGCCTTTCTTATGGGGAAATGTAGTCTAGTCTTCCTCGAGCCATAGTAGTCCGCTACAGCCCGGTTCACCGGAGTCCTGCTAGCCCAGCACTACTGTTCAGGACACTTGACTGGCCGGCATGTGTTTCACTTCGTCCCTATGTCTGTCCCTTCGGGGAAATGTCACATGGTGACTTCCGGAGTCCTCCCTAGCCTGCTACAGCCCGGGGTTCCTCGGAGTCCTGTTAGCCCAGTGCTACAGCCCGAAATCACTCGTTGATGACCGACATGTTCGATGTGATTCATGTATGCCTGTCTCCATAGGTCTATGCCGCTTTGGGTTCACGACTAGCCATGTCGGCCCGGGTTCTCTGTCAAATGGATGCTAGCGACACTATCATATACGTGAGCCAAAAGGCGCAAACAGTCCCGGGCCATGGTAAGGCGACACCCGTGGGATACCGTGCGTGAGGCCGCAAAGTGATATGAGGTGTTACCGGCTAGATCGATGTGACTTGGAATCGGGGTCCTGACATCATTGTGGAAGTCTTTCACCCAGAGTGGTTAGCCAACATAGTGCTTGTACTCAAAAAGAACGGCACCTGGCGTATGAGTGTGGATTACACCGGTTTAAATAAGGCTTGTCCGGCTGACCCTTTCGCTCTCCCCCGTATTGATCAGATCATTCATGCTACGGCGGGTTGCGCACGTTTGAGTTTTTTGGATTCCTATTCAGGTTATCATCAAATCAAGATGGCAGTGAAGGACCAGGAGAAGACAACTTTCATCACTCCGTTTGGAGCCTTCTGCTATGTGTCTATGCCCTTCGGGCTCAAGAGTGCCCAGGCAACTTATCAACAGTGTATGCAGAATTGCCTTCACAATCAGATTGGGCGTAATGTTCATGCTTATGTGGATGATATAGTGGTAAAATCCAGGAAAGAGGAAACCTTGGTCACAAATCTGAAAGAGACCTTTGATAACCTCCGGGTCTACAAAATGATGCTTAACCCGGCGAAGTGTTGTTTTGGAGTCCTAGCTGGCAAGCTCTTGGGTTTTTAGGGGTCCAACCGAGGTATTGAAGCTAACCCGGAGAAGATTAAGGCAATCACATCCCTGGCCAAACCAACATGCATCAATGATGTTCAATGGCTGGCGGGTCGTGTTGCTGCTTTGAGACGGTTCATAAGCCGGTTAGGGGAGAAGGTGATGCCTTTGTATCAAATGATGAAGAAAATGGACGATTTTGTTTGAAGCGATACTGCGAACTCTGCTTTTGAGGATCTGAAGAAACAGCTTGCTGAGCCGCCGGTCCTGGCTGCTCCAGTTGAGAAAGAGCTGCTATTGTTATACGTAGCCGCCAACTCACGAGCTGTTAGTGAGGCAATTGTGGTGGAACGCAGGGAGGTCGGCAAGGAACATCCGGTTCAACGGCCGGTTTACTACGTCAGTGAGGTGTTGATTGAATCCAAACAAAGATATCCGCATTGGCAGAAGCTCGTATATGGGGTGTTCATGGAGAGCCGGAAGCTCAAACATTACTTTTAGGGTCACCCAATCACTGTGGTTAGCTCTGCTCCTTTGGGAGATATCATTCAAAATAGAGAAGCCACTGGACGAGTCACCAAGTGGGCCATTGAGCTTGGGTCCCACGGGTTGAAGTATGTGCCACATACTGCGATCAAGTCTCAAGCACTGGTTGATTTTATTAATGACTGGATAGAGATGCAGATGCCAGAGGAGAAACCAGACAACACATATTGGACTATTCACTTTGATGGGTCCAGACAGTTGGAAGGCTTGGGGGCTGGAGTTGTTTTAACCTCCCCTCGAGGTGACAAATTTTGTTATATGTTACGGCTGATGTTTCCTTGCACTAACAATGCAGCGGAATATGAAGCGTTGCTCCATGGTCTTCGAATGGCTAAAGAGATGAGCCTGAGCCGGGTCTGGTGTCTTGGCGACTCAGATTTGGTAACTCAACAGGTGTCAGGCAAGTGGGATTCCAAAGATCCTCTCATGGCGGCTTACCGCCGTGAGGTTGATGCTGTTGCAGGGCATTTTAAAGGTTATCCGGTGGAGCACATTGACCGTAGGAAGAACGAAGTGGTTGATGCTTTGTGCCGGTTGGGATCTCAGCGTAACCCGGTGCCACCTAACACCTTTTTGGATGTTTTGCATAACCCGTCTGTTAAGTTACCTACAGAAGAAGATCTAGTCGTTCCTGACCCAGAGGCACAGTTGGTGGCGGCTCTTCACGTCATCCCAGATTGGACAGTACCATTCTTGGCTTCCATGACCCGGGACGAACTGCCAGTGGATGAGACCCTGGCCCGACAGATAACCCGGCGATCTAAGTCAATGACGATTTCTGACGGAGAACTATACCGTTGTAGCATCTCTAGAGCGTTTCAGCGGTGTGTTTCCCTGAAGAAGGCCAAGAAATACTTCGTGAGATACATGAAGGCGATTGTGGTCATCATGCCGGGTCAAAATCTCTGGTGGCCAAAGCTTTTCGTCATGGTTTTTACTGGTTGACGGCTCACGCTGATGCAGAAGATCTGGTCAGTAGATGTGATGGATGTCAAAAATTTGCACGACGGGCACATGTGCCGGCTCAAGAGCTGCGGATGATTCCCATCACTTGGCCATTTGCAGTCAGGGGGCTTGACATGGTTGGACCTTTCAAAAGGTCTAAGGATATAAAAACACATCTTTTAGTGGCAGTTGACAAATTCACAAAATGGATTGAGGCAGAACCAGTGAGTAAGTGTGATGCGGCCACAACAGTTCAGTTCATGAAAAAGGTGATCTTCCGTTTTGGTTTTCCACACAGCATTATCACTGACAACGGCACTAATCTATCCCAAGGGGCTTTGGAGGAGTTCTGTCAGTGCGAGCATATCCGGCTTGATGTTTCTTCTGTAGCTCATCCTCAATCTAATGGTCAGGCTGAGAGAGCAAATTAGGAAATCTTAAAAGGTCTCAAGCCCCGGCTTATGGTTCCCTTGCAGCAAACGCCGGGTTGTTGGGTAGAGGAGTTACCCTCGATGCTGTGGAGTATCAACACCACCCCTAATAGATCTACAGGTTATACACCTTTCTTCATGGTTTATGGAGCGGAAGCAGTATTGCCTAGTGACATCTGTCATGACTCACCTCGTGTGGCGGCTTATGTTGAAGCTAACAATGAACAAGTCAGACAGGATACACTTGACTTGTTGGATGAGGAAAGAGACTTAGCAGTGGCTCGATCAGCAATTTATCAACAGGACCTGCGCCGTTATCACAGCCGCCGGGTTAAGTCCAGGACTTTTCAAGAAGGTGACCTGGTGCTCCGTCTCATCCAGGATCTATCAGATGCACACAAGCTATCCCCACCTTGGGAAGGACCCTTTGTGGTCAGCAAGAACTTAAAGAACGGGTCGTATTACCTCATTGACGTTCGAGAGCACAAAGACTCACGTAAGTCGGAAGAGGAGACCCGCCGGCCATGGAACATTGCTCAACTTCGGCCATACTACACCTGAGCCACCGGCTCTCATCATGTACATACGTTAACGTTATATATATTATGATAAGTAATAAAGTAGGACCATCGGTCTCTTTTCTTTTTAGAAAGATTACACATCTTTATTATTTTTTACTACTATTTTAAATGACTATTAAGGAGCTGATCATATTTGAATCAAGTCTAACCTTTCTCGGTTTGGCTTATGATCGTATTCAAATCTAGCTGCAACTATCATGGTCACTTGGGGGCTTCCTGTTCAAACATAGGTCGTATTCGAACCAAAGAGAACATAGTTGTCGTAACCCTTTTGATCGGCTCAAATCCAAACTCACTAGGGGGCTTCATGATCGTATTCGAATCACAACTTAACCCCTTTTGGGTCTGACTTGGATCGTATTCAAATCAGGGTCATTAAAAACCTCTCAAGGTCATTTGGGGGCTTCCTGTTCAAACATAGGTCATATTCGAACCAAAGAGAACATATCTGTCGGTACCCTCTTGATCGGCGCAACGCCAAAGCCACTGGGGGCTATATGGTCGTATTCGAACCTTAGCTTAACCCCTTTGGTCCGGTTTACTGATCGTATTCGAATCAGAAACCCCCAACCTATAATTACAAGGTCAATTTTGTTTACCACCTATTATTTGCCTTATTGGTATTTTGTTGTCTCAATTTCACAAATAATCAGCATGGTCTTTTCACCGGCTGGACTATTTGACAAGAAGCCGCCAGGGCAGGATAATCATTAAGTATTCAGAAACATTGACTTCTCAAAAAAGACAAGATTATCAACTTCATCACCCGGGTCATTTAAACCGGTGGTTAGGAGATCAAAGGTACAGGTGTGGCTATTGTTTATGAACAGTTGCTGTTTGTATTAATCAAAGGTTATTTCAGCCTTGTTTTGTTTACATCTGGTTCTGTTTTTTACTATGATAAAATATTGGCTATAAACTGGGTGTTCTGACCCGTTAGGTACTAAGCCACCAAGCCAGTTGTTTCCTTTTTATCTACAGGAACAGAGTTGAAGTATTGCAGGGACAACCATAAATATGATGCATATATTAACATCAGAAAGCACAGAGTAACATAGGTTTCTTATGCGCGATGGCATAGGCAGAATATGCAGTGTTTTCAAAACTAATCTATTACAAGGCTTTTACAAGCCCATGAAGATGGTCATCACTCCTCCCTCGCCGGTTCACCACCCTCTGCTGATTGGAAGCTGGGCTTTGACCAATCAAAACCGTTCACGGCAATAAATTCTGCTTGTTCGTCAATCAGGCCGGTCGAATCAACTTCCGGAGCAAATATATGTGCACGAACAGGCGGGATTAAATCGGTCACTTTGTAGGAGGGAGTCGCCATCTTATTATTATCCAAGTCAAAACCTGGTTGGTATTTATCGATATTTGTTTCATCTCCAAGAATCGTGGCCTGAGGTCGCACCTCCCTCACGCAAGCAAGGAAGTCGTCCTGTTCAAACAGTGACCCGTCTTCCTTTACCATGGGGTACCCTCTGGCTACATCTCCCGGGTCTAGATCTGGCACCCAAGCCTTGGAGCGGCTTAGGGCAGTCAAAGCTCCGACTCTGGCATAGGAGCGCTTGACTTCTTGGAACCTAGCAGATAAGATTGACAGCTTCTTTAAGACATCACTGAGCCGGTTGGGTCCTTGATTGGCGGGAGAAATAGCGGCAAGTGCCCGTTGTGCACCAATGTACAATTGCTCTACTAAGGTATACACCGCCTTCAGTTTAATCGCATTATCTTGGCTCAAATTCTTGCTTCGTGGGCCTGCACATGTTATATAAACAAAGGATCAGCTAGCGGTTTATTTTCCGGGTCAGCATAAGATACAAAAGTTCAGTACAGATGGCTTACCAAAGATGGCGAACACCATTTGAGATACTCGGTTCTTTAAGCCGGTCAGCTCTGTAGTAACCTCCTCAAGAGCTGCTTCCGCCTTTTCGGCGCGTTGTGTCAGCAGTGTTTTCTCTTTAGCACAGGTTTTCTTCTTGGTAGTCAAGATGTTTTTCAGATTTTCCGTCTCACCAAGACTTAATTGAAGCTTGGAGTCAGCAGCCTTGATTTCTGCCTCCTGATCCGCCAGTCGGGTCTTGGCGTCAGTCAATTGCAAACCCAATGCAGATAGGGCGTTCTGCAAGACATATACAGGTGTATTAAAGCTCAAAATTCAAGATTTAAGTCTCAAGTGCCTTTGCACTGCAATGCCACTTGACACTTGGGGGCTAATGTATGCCAAAACAATTTTTTATGATTCTACTATACTTCAAGCCCCAAGTACTTTACAAAGTAACAGCACTTGGCACTTGGGGGCTAATGTATGATATTCAGCAAGTATCGCAAGGGTAAGCCGGACTACAGTATTTGTTGAGTTCAGTATGAGACGGTTATGAAAATTCAAAGAACCAGCTTATTTATGGTCAAATGAACCGGCCCTTGGGGACTAAAGGTGAAGCTTTGTTCTATTTTATTGAACTCCGGAAAAATCTAAAGGTAAAGTCTAAGCCTACATCATAAAGTCTACAGATCATTCCAGTTTTCTCATAATCTGAAGACTTGGGGGCTGGCAGAATATAAGTAAGTCGGAAGAACTACCTCGTACTTCAGTTGCAACTGCTTGACCATTTCGATCTCTGAGTCACGGCTGGAGTGCACATGGCTGAGATAGCCGGATAATATGTCCTTGGCATTCAGATGGTCATAATGCGAAATATCAAAACGCACTTTTTGTCTTTCCAGCGCCTCTTGTTTCGTAGTACGACGAGCCAACACGGTGGGATTCCTCAGCTCAGTGAAGCGGCTCCCAGTGATCAGAACGTCTTGAGCAGACGGTGATGGCGCGTTAGCCGAGCTAGATGGTCCAGTGGCAGATGGGTTAATGGTGGTATCATCAACCGACGGCTCAGGAGGATTTCCTTATGCGTTGACAGGCGGGTCTTCTGGAGTGTCAGTTAACGGAGGAGAAGAGGGCATGGCCGGTTCAGGGACAGGAACTGGCGGGTCTTCCACCGGCTTAGTTGCCTTTGCCTTCTTGGACTTAGCTTGACCACTAAGAGAAATATTATAGGACTGTCAGTATAAAGATACAATTTGAAAAACACGGAGGAAAGAGGATTTTTTTCCTTACCCAGGGGCAGCCTTGAAGGCCAAAAATTGGGTCTGAGACGAGTCGCCAGAAGAGCGAGACACCTCCTGCAAAGATAAAGTAAAGTTAAGTAATGCAAGGGAAAGGATCCATTAAACAGAAAGTCAAAAACAAAGAAGTAAACCTCATTCCGGCGCTTTTGAGGAGTTTGTTGAAGAACAACAGGCGGTTCATCATCGTTTCGGGCCTGACGGCGGCTTTCATGTTGGTGCTTTTTCAAAAGAAAATGAGGATCCAGATAAGCCAAAGGGTGTGAAAACCTTACTTTCTGGGTTACGAATCGAAGTTTCTGTCTTGGCAAATGGGCTGAGTTGGAGGAGATAGTTACCTCTTCTTCCATGGCCTGACTGGCCCTAGTGTCGTCCTGGTAATGATCAGTGTTAATAAGATTATTAAAAAGTTGGCCAAGGGAGTCAAGGGCTACCTCCGACTCAGAAGTATCGTCAAGCTTCATCATGTCTTCAGCGGTGCTCTTCTTCTTCTTTTTAGACCTTCGGGTCATTTTCTTGGCGTTTATGGCGGCAACTCTCGCTTTCTTGGCAGCTTCGTGGTCATATTTAACTTTCCAGAAATTAGATTTGGCCTGTAAATAGGTAAAAACAAGATGAAAGGTCACGCAAGTATTAAAAAAATACGACTGGGAAAAATACAAAGGAGAGAGATCAGAGTTTCCTTACTTCTGGCACTGGGTTAAGTTTGCAGAAGTGGTTTAACCCGACTTTACTGCAGTCTTCGTATTTTCCGTTCACCAGAAGGGTTGACATTGAAACAATATCTTCTTCCGTTAATTGAAAGGAGCTGTGATGAAGAGAGTCATCTGGGCCTCCACCATACTCATACATCAATTTTGATCGACGGCTTAAAGGAATAACCCGCCACGCAACCCCGCAACGGGTGAAGTCAACTCCGGTTAAGCTGTTCCCCAATAAAGCATTAATCCTTTTGATTGAGGGAATCAGCTTCTTGCGTTCGGCAGCAGTAAGTTTGTCAGGGAGCGCAAATTTGGAGTCAAGACGCTCGGCGCGATAACCCGGCAGTGGCTTCTCATTTGCTGGTGAAATGTCTTGACAGTAAAACCAAGTCTGATTCCAATCTTTGGGATGACTTGGCAAGACTATAAGGGGGAGACGGCGCCCTGTCGGCGTTGAATCAAGATGCCTCCAAGTTCCAAACTAAGGCCATTGGTGCACTCGTTCTGCCGGTTCAGATAAAAATACTGTCTAAAGAGCTCCACGGTCGGCTCTTCTTGAAGGTAAACCTCACAGAGCACTTAGAAGTTGCAGATATTGGATATAGAATTGGGTCCGATATCTTGGGGGTGGAGGTTGAAAAAATGGAGGACTTCTCTGAAGAACATTGAGCCGGGCGGGGAAAAACCACGGTTCATGTGGTCAGAAAAGACAATGACTTCACCATCTCTTGGATTGGGTCGTTCCTCCTTCGGGTCAGGCACATGGTAGGACATGGTATTCTTCCCTAGCAAAAAAACCTATGGTAAAGAAGTCCTTCAGAGTGTCCTCAGTGACTATTGAGGGAACCCAGTTGCAGACAGTCGGTGCTTTGGACGGCATGATGTTCGAAAAACAAACTGAAAGGAAAGCAACCTGCCGTTTCAATTCAAGGATAATGGTTAACTTAAGTGATAATGGTACAGGGGAGCAATGGCGGCTTAGATAAGGGCTAATGTCATATAAGGAAAAGTAAGCCGGCACAGTAAGCCGCCATGACTACAGACATTTGAGAAATACCAGCGGCAGAAATTGGTTAAGTATGGGGACAAACATGTTTCTTAACTTCTGGATATTAATATGGATCAAATGGCCGTTCAAAATGAAAAACTTCCTAGACCTAAAAATATAGCTCATATGAGTTCATCAGTTCTAAATGCGACCCTTGTACCAGAAAAAAGGATCTACTAATGTCAAAAGTAGGCACCAAACAACTACCGCTTAAGCATACATCTTTTTTGGATCAAGAGGAGGAGGCGGTGGAAGGACTACGAAAAACCGCGAAGAACTATGAAGAACATGAGGAAAACCTAGAAGCTTAGAATGCGGATCTGAGGAACAAGAGAACGAAAACTTACGGCTACAGATTCTCCAAGGAAGATCGCCGCTGTTCTCTAAACCAGGTTTGGTTGATGCAGCGGCCAAGGTCGGTGACGAGATGCTCGGCGACGGCGGTGGAGCTCGAGCAGCAGCGGAGGTCGCGAGAAGAGGAAGATGAAGAAGAGAGGAGAATGAGAAAAACCAGCCGCGTGCCTATTTATAAGGAAAAAAGCGAACAGACGGGCGCGAAAATCGAGGAAGACCCAAATAATGGTTATCCAACTAAACGGATGCCTCGATTCTCGGGAGGCATTAAAGATGAAGATCCGTTGAGAGATGATGTCATAAAAGTTTTTTGTGTTTTCAAGAGATTACGTCATGGCGGGTTATAAAAAACCCCTACGAGGATAAGAAGATGTATTTTGTCTAAGTGTTGAAGATTGACAAAGAACAAAGTTCAAAGTCAACCTGGGGCCTAATGTTGGGGATATCGCTATCAGTTATGACCCGCCCAGGAGGGGCCGGGTCAAGACCCAATGGTGGGTCACAAAGGAAGCCCAGTAAACACTCAAGGCGATAGTTTGTTAAATCTTATAGAAGGCCTAAAGGCCTAGAGGCGGCTTAAGGCCCAATATTGTAAACCGCCGTATGTAAGGAAAGACTTGTAAAGAAAGGCATGTAAAAGAAGTCACCAAGCCGGACTCGATTTATGAGCCGGTAGGGACTCTGTAGGCCACCAGGCATTAACCCGTGTATATAAGGGTATGACCCCGTGGCGTCTTAGGGCAGAAAAACAAGAGATCGATAACCAAGCCGGCGAACTAGCCTCTTGGTGATCGAAACCCCATCAATATCAACACAACTAGACGTAGGCTTTTACCTTCATCGTAAGGGGCCGAACTAGTATAAAATCTCTCGTGTCCTTTGTCCCAATTAACCCCTTTAAGCTTCCTAGTTGCGATGGCCCTATGACTAAGTCCTTTTGCTAGGACATCTGCGGTGACAATTCCACGACAGCTCTCGAAAGTTTATACCCTACAGGGGTGTCCCAACTTAGCCCATCACAAGATCTCATGATCAACGAAGAATATTCCTTCTCCAGAAAAGACCCGATCAGACTCGGAATCCCGGTTACAAGACATTTCAAAAATGGTAAAACAAGACCAGCAAAGCCGCCCGATGTGCCGACAAATCCCGATAGGAGTCGCACGTATCTCATTCTAAGGGCAGACCGAATGGGCCAAATGTCGGGTTGGCATAGACCCTAGTTTCCCAGGGGGCGTCGGACAATGCCTAGGTTGGACCAACACTTAGAGGAGCACTGGCCTGGGGGTTTAAAATAAAGATGACCCTTGGGTCTGGAGAACCCAAGGGAAAAAGGCTTAGGTGGCAAGTGTTAAAACCAAGGATGGGCCTTGCTGTAGGAGTTTTATTCAAGGCGAACTGTCAAGGGGGTCCCATAACCCCAACCACGTAAGGAACGCAAAATGAAGGAACATAACACTGATATGACGGAAACTAAGGCGGCAAGAGTGGAACAAAACACCAGGCATAAGGTCGAGCCTTCCACCCTTTACCAAGTATATAGATGCATTAATTAAATAAGATATATTGTGATATCCCAACATCTCCATGTTCCAACATGGAACAAACTTCAACTTCACCTGCAACTAACAATGCTATAAGAGGGGCTGAGAAAAAGTAGTAACATAGCCAAACAACGGTTTACTAGGAAGGTGGGTTATAGGCTTGACATGGCAATATGGGAGGCATGATAAACAAGTGTAGGTAGCGCGACATAGCGATAGAACGAACAACTACCAAGCAAAGATAGAAGTGATATCGAGGGTATGGTCATCTTGCCTGCAATGTTCTCAGAGTTGTCGAAATCTTGATCCTCATTAGCGTACTCAATAGGTTCCTCATTCACGTACTCATCTCCCGGCTCTACCCAAAGCAAGAACACAAGCAACGGAACAACAATCAATCACGGTGCAATGCACTAGCAACATGATGCAATACATGGCATGATATGCAAGATATGATATGCAATGCATATGAGTTCTCCGGAAGGGAAAGGATGATCAAGGCATCAACTTAGCAAACCAAGTATGCCGCTGGAAAGATGAGGTGATTTTGGTCGAAATCGATATAAGGATCATCGGAAATGGACGCACGGTTTGCAAATGACAAGCAAAACAAGGATGATGCAAAACTGCGATTAACAGCATGATAGCATTTAGAATGCAACAAGAAACTAAGCTATTGCACTCCAACATAGCAACAAAGCATATGAGCATAAAGTACACATGAATCTCTTCAAAACATGGACACTAGGATCCTGCTAGATCACACTAGAATAGGCTCAAACAAGCATGGAAAAAGTGCAAAAGATATCAACTTCACAGACTTGCTGAAAATATTAACATGTCAAAAACAACATCACAAAGCACTATTTAGATCAAGCAAACAACATGCTACAGGAACATGTCATGGCAAACAAATGCATGGCATGCTTCTACTAAATTCACTTAATAAAACTCCCTTACTGAACATGAGCCAAAAAGGCACAGAAAATATGATGACACCCATACAAACATGGCAAGTTATGTTAACAGTTTCAGACTAGGAAGAAAAACAGAGCATGGCATAAACAGATCCATGATAGCAACTTTGCAAGCTCATGCCACTCACCACAAAGCATTACATGAGACCACAAGCATACCAACAGTAAGAAGACATGTTCATTAAGCTAAACATGGCATGAGCAAGTTCATAGGGTACATGCATCACTAGCAACAACCATGGCAATATTGATTATCATGTTAACAATCTGCCAGGAACATTATTTAGCAAAAGTAGAGCAAGGAAATGACATGTTATAGTACTTAATTATTGCAACCAGAGGCATGAGTGGATAAAGCCATATAACATCTACAAAATATGCTTACTGAACTATCTCAAGATGTGCAAGGATCTCATGGTAGCAACAAGTTTACATCGCATCAAAATATAAGAGGAAAAGGACATACCAAAAACACTACCGTGTCTGAAAACAGCAACATTATGAAGCCTACTTTGCATGCTTGTGCTAGTCACCACATAGACCACAAAAATACAAGACTTGCACCCCTGTAAAGACGGCATGATGGAGATCGTAAAACATGTAGACATCATGCTCATAGGATGCACACACAAAATACAACGAAAATGACAAATCCTCAAGTTCTGTCAAATTCTAGCAGACAACATCATATAGCACTTTTGTAACGAGGATAATGGCATCAAAATGGACAGAAACATGCATGCAAATGACACTAAGATGAAGAGCATCATGAGGCAAACATTTTGATATATCATACACGTATATCGAAGCAACATGCACAAAGTTAATCTAGATCCAACATGCACACATGATGTAGCAGAAAAAGGACTTAACGAAAATCACCTCGCAAATAACGGGATGGAGAGGTTCGGGGACGAGGAGATCCGGGATTTCGGCGGGTGTTTGGATCGATGGTTGCCGCTGTCCAGGCCGAGGGTGGACTGGTCCGTCCCGGCCAGAGGTCGAGGCCGGCCGGTCATGGCGGCGCGGGCGCTACTTCGGCGAGTGCGCAGAGCGGTGGAGACGGCGGACCCGGATCTGGTCGGAGGCGGGGTCGGCGGCGAGTCTCGGCGCGGTGGCGGCACGTGGCGGCGGGACGCCGCAGCGACGAGGCGGCGGAGCTCGACGGCGAGTTCGGCGGCGGCGCTCGGCGAGGTGCATGGCGGCGGATTAGCGAGCAGGCGGCGGTGTGCTCCCATGGCGCGGGCGGCGGACGGCGCTCGGCGGCGGGGTCGGGCACTGGCGGGCTCGGG
>NC_041390.1:366122154-366126461 GCF_002162155.2 Triticum dicoccoides
GGCGGCGGCGCGGGGCGGTTGGGCTCGGGTGCGGCACAGGGCGGGCCGCGGCGCGGTGGGGATCTAGCGGGGATGCGTGGCGGCGCGTGGTTGGAGGAGAGCGGCGGCGGGTGACGTGGCAGCTTGTGGTTGGTCGGGCGAGGTGGCCGGCGGACATGTCCGGCGCGGAGGGACGCGACCTGCAACGCGAGGAGGAAGACGCTAGGATTTCATCTGTGATTTTTCGGGGGAAGACACATTTATATAGGTAGAGGGAGCTAGGAGAGTCCAAATGAGGTGCGGTTTTCGCCCACACGATCATGATCCAACGACGGAGAGCATGGAGGGGGTTTAGATTGGTTATTGGGATGTTTGGGGGGATGCTGGGCTGCAACACAAAAGAGGCTTTTGCGGTTACCTGATTAACCGTTGGGGCATCAAACGACCTCCAAATGGAACAAAATTTGACAGGCGGTCTACCGGTGATGTACCAAGGCCACTTGACAAATCTCGACCCATTCCGGGAATGTTTTTCTTCCACTCACGAAACGAGATTAAAGGGGTGCAATGGGGCACGAGAGAGCGTCGGATTGTGAAACGGACAACGGGGAAAAAGACCGGATGCATGAGACGAACACGAATGCAAATAAGATGCACATGATGACATGATATGAAATGCATGACATGAAAAAAAATGCAAAACGAAAGACAAAAGCCAAACCACAAAGGAAATATCATATCACGTCGCCAGAAATGGCAAGAGTCGGGGTTACAATTATGGAAAGTTACATCCGGGGTGTTACATTCAACTCAGGAAGAAGCTCGCATTGATACTCTTCGGGTGAAGTTCAATCGGTTCAAGTGCATCGGAAATGAAATCTGCCAGCAAACTTTCGATTGTCTGAGTGGCATTGCAAACGAGCTGCAAGGTCTCGACACGAAAGACATTACTGATCATGAAGTTGTGAAGAAACTGCTCCGGTCTCTTAACAGTTCATTCGACACTCTAGTTCTGATGATAAGGAAACGATGTGATTTCAAACATCTCGACTCTGCTGATATCATGGAAAGACTAAACACTCACGAGGAACAAGAAGAAGATAACAGAGATCTATATGGCTCAAGTCACCGCAAAAGTCATGCTCTCAAGGTTGTAGTTGATTCTTCCTCATAAGGAACTACCGAAGAAGATTCAGATGACCCAGAAAGGTTCAGCAAAGATCTCGCATTAATCATGAAAAGATTACATTGCCTTCATACGAAGAACTAGTTCCAGAAGAAGCGATCCAACAACTCTGGCAGTTAAAGAACTTCATCAAAACCTACTGGAGATTACACCTACTTCAAGTACAAAAAGCCAGGGCATTTCATCTTGGACTGCCCTCTCTGGGAAGCTGAAATTTGTGCCAGTGGAAGAAATGATTCAAGAAACTACCATGGCAAAGGCAAGAGCAAGAACTATGACTCTTATGATGAGAAGAAAACGAAGAAGTTCTTCAAGAAGAAGGACAGCTCCGCCTCCAAGTCTTCGTCAAGATCTTCCTCAAGGAACCCTTCCAAGTCCTCCTCCAACCGCAAGAATACCTCTCGCAAGGCCAAGGCATACATCGGCAAAGAAATGGACTCCGATGAAGAAGAATCATCTGACTCCGAAGAAGCTGATGAATCTGATGAAGATTCTAACTCCGGCATGGCTGGTATAGCATCTACCTCCTCCCCTGCGGCAAACTTCTTCGGAAATCCGTCAAGCAATGATGAATCTCGTTCCTAGTTCATGGCCAAAGCCTCGAAAGAAAAGGTATCCTCCAAATATCACAAGGTTCAATCCAGTGATCAATATTCTTCAAATGAGGATGACCATGCTAAATTGATCAAAATTGCTAATATTCAACAAAACACTCTTGAGAAAATTGAGAAAACACTCAGGAAATCTTAAGGGCTGTTGTTTGAAGAGATGGAGAAAAATCAGTCGTTGACAAAAGAGCATTCCGCTCTCATGTCACAAATGGATAAACTTTCAAATCGTCATGATTTTCTCTCGGCAGATCATGAGAGATTGACTTATGATTACCTGAAAAGGAAACAGGAACTCGAGTCGCTGAGAGAGGCTCATGAGGATTTGATCAGAGAAAATTCTCTTCTCGCCCAACAACTCAAAGATAAACCTGAAGTGTTCATACCACCCTGCTTAAAATGCCTTGAACGTAGTAATGCTGAGTCAGATGTTAAATCTTCTGTGAATGCTAACCCCTCTGTCGAGGAAAATGGTTCTGTGTCTGATGAAAATGCTAGGTTTAAGCATATCATTCACACGAGAATGTTTAAGTCTCTCAAAGGGCATCAAACCTTTGTGATGTTCTGAAGAAAACTATTCTTGACAAGAATCCTAGGAAAGAAGGTATCGGTTTTGAAAGGAAACTGAATGAAAATGGCTCCTACTGGGAACCTGATCAATATCCTCGTACGGTGTGGGTGTCTGCCAAGAGCAAAACGCTCGATCCATCATTGCTTCCGGGATATGACTCTCCCATCCATGAATATTCTTATGATGATTCTCTGGATAACTATAAGCTATTCAAAAACCAATGTGGTGAGGCCGTTGCTCGCTATGTTGGACCAAACAACAGGAATGGCCCCCCAAAGAAAGCTATCTGGGTGCCTAGGAAAACTATCGATGCATTACATGTTACTACCTTACTAACCATGCAGGCAGAAAATGCTCGTTAGTTCCATAGAGAAGTCCGTCAGAATGAGTACATGCATACCTTATTCAACCACTATACTCGTTAGTCTGGGAAGAATTTCAATGCCTATTCTTTTGATTATGCTCGCACTTCCTCGAGTAACAATTATGGTTACCGAACAAAATCATATCCTTCTCGCTCTTTTGTTCTAAAGCCACCCGCAAAGATGTGAGTGGTCAAGAAAGCCTAATTCTTCTGCAGGACTATGTCTCCGGGTGTACCAAATGGATAACGGATAGTGGATGCACTAGTCATATGACCAGAGACAAGTCGTTGTTTGTCGACCCCAACTTAACTGCTACATCTCTAAAGTATATTACTTTCGGTGACAACAACAAGGGAAAGGTAATTGGGTTAGGTAAAATTGCTATATCCAAAGACAAGTCCATTGGTGATGTCTTACTTGTTCAGTCTCTTGGATTCAATCTAATGTCAGTTGGCAAGCTTTGTGATCTAGGCATGCTAGATCTATTCTCTATATCTGTTGGGAATATAGCTAACCTGTAAAGACCCGCCCAGGAGGGGCCGGGTCAACCCCAACGGCACGTTACAAAAGGAGCCAAGTAATATTCAAGGTGATAGTTATTAAGACTTGTAGAAGGCCTAATGTGACGCCCCGAGTCCGATGCGCCAGGTGTCTTCCAGTTATTCGCCAACATTGCCATGTCTTTTGCTTGTGTGTTGCATTTCATCATGTGCATTGCATCATCATGTTTTCAAAACTTGCATTCGTCCGGGTTTCCCAGTTCTTTCTGTTGCCCGTTCTGAGCCGAGACACACTTGCACGCGCCCGCAGCACGTCCAAAATAGTATTTTATAAGTGGTCGGAAAATTTTCTCGGAATGGGTTGAAAGTTGGCATGCGGTGTTGTTATGTTGTCGGTAGACCGCCTGCCAAGTTTCATCGCATTCGGAGTCCGTTTGATGCCCCAACAGTTAACCTATAGCGGCAGTATAACCGGTCTTTCCGTCGGACGTTTTTGGTCTCCGGAAACCGTGCCAGGCTGCATCTCTCCCCTCTTCTCTCAGACCAACCCGCTCTCCACAGTCCACCAAGGACCAGCCTACCCCTCTTTGTGTCGTGCATAGGCCTCTCGTGTGTGTCCGAAACTTCCCCGGACCCGACCCGGGCAGTCGTCACCGTTGGATCCGGATCATCCCCAAACATCTATAAAACATCTCCTTTTTCCTATTTGGAGTTCCTAACTATTTTTTTCTCGACTGTCCGATTGCAATCAGAGGGACCGAGTAGCCCCTAACCTAAACCACCTTATGCATATATATCCTCCAACCCTGAAATTCAAGGGAGCTGTCCCATCCTCCGAATCCCTCCGCCGCCGCCAGTATCTCTCCCTCAGGATCCTTCCATTCCTCCACCCACCAACCAGAGCTCGAGCCCGAGCTCTTCGGTTCTAAGCCACCATAGAGCCCCGCCGCCTCCATCGAGAGCCTCCGTGCTCACTCGATCTGGGATCGAGAGGGAGCTCCTCCCACTCGTTCCTCCCTCCATGACCCCGTTGCCTCCATCTTCATTGGAGCTCCAACAGGACCCTGCGACCTCCTCCACCCTCACCCTCGAGCTCGA
>NC_041390.1:366126631-366144126 GCF_002162155.2 Triticum dicoccoides
GGATTCGGCCCATTATGTTTTTTCAGTTCTGAAGGTTTTTCCTACTTATCCAGATATGTCAGTTTTACAGAAAAGCCCCTAAACTTCATGCATTTAATAACTCTCAAACCGTGCATCCAAATTAAACAAACTTAATATGAAATATGACTAGAATTTTATCTAGTTTCATAATATGCCACTTTCATGCATGTTTAAAATGTTTAAAATTGTTGTTTGTTTAAATTTGCCTCTTGCCATGCTAAAATGATTTAATTCATAACTAATTAACCGTAGCTCGGATTTAATTAATCTTTATATGTAAATGGGGTAGAAAATTGCCTAGTTTAACAAGGTGGCATTGCTGTGCATGTTTAACAACTCTAAAATATGCTTTAGGGCAGAACAGTACCAAATCTAATATATGCTCATGAGGATTTCTCTGGATTTGTCGTTTGTTATATCCGGCCTCATTTAAACTTGCCTAGATAGGTAGTTTTCATATGCTTAACCTCTTGCCATGTTTAACAACATTTAATATTGTTGAGTACATAAACGGGAGAGAACTAAACAATTGTTGTGGTGTTTCTTCAATATGCAACTCGTTGCATATTGAGCTCCACTTAACTTGTACTATTGTTTGTTGCACTTTGCCATGCCATGTTTCATTAACTGGACATGCATCATATGCTTGGTTGTGCATCATGCCATGTTTATGTGATGGTTGTTTACTATGTTGTTTGCTTATTTCCGGTGTTGCTTCTTCAGTTTAGTTCCGATAATGTCGCGTTTGTGAGGATCGGTTCGACTACGTCTGTTTGTCTTCTTCATGGACTCGTTCTTCTTCCTTGTAGGATCTCACGCAAGACGACCATACCCTCGAAATCACTTCTATTTTTGCTTGCTAGTTGCACGCTCTATTGCTATGCCGCGATACCTACCACTTGCTATATCATGCCTCCCATATTGCCATGTCAAGCCTCTAACCCACCTTTCCTAGCAAACCGTTGTTTGGCTATGTTACCGCTTTGCTCAGCCCCTCTTATAGCGTTGCTAGATGCAAGTGAAGATGGAGTTTGTTCCATGTTGGAACATGGTTATTGTTGGGATATCATTATTATATCTCGTTTACTTTAATGCACATATATACTTGGTAAAGGGTGGAAGGCTCGGCCTTATGTCTGGTGTTTTATTCCACTCTTGCTGCCCTAGTTTCCGTCATACCGGTGTTATGTTCCTTGATTTTGCGTTCCTTACGCGGTTGGGTTATAATGGGAACCCCTTGACAGTTCGCCTTGAATAAAACTCCTCCAGCAAGGCCCAACCTTGGTTTTACCATTTGCCACCTAAGCCTTTTTCCCTTGGGTTCTGTAGACTCAAGGGTCATCTTTATTTTAAACCCCCCCCCCCCCCGGCCAGAGCTCCTCTGAGTGTTGGTCCGAAATGGGCAGCCTGCGGGGCCACCTCGGGGCAACTCGAGGGTTGGTTTTACTCGTAGCTTGACCTATCCAGTGTTCCCTGAGAACGAGATACGTGCGACTCCTATAGGGATTTGCCGGCGCATCGGGCGGCTTTACTGGTCTTGTTTTACCATTGTCGAAATGTCTTTTAATCGGGATTCCGAGTCTGATCAGGTCTTCCTGGGAGAAGGAATATCCTTCGTTAACCGTGAGACCTTGTGATGGGCTAAGTTGGGACAACCCCTGCAGGGTTTTGAAATTTTGAAAGCCGTGCCCGCGGTTATGGGCAGATGGGAATTTGTTAATGTCCAGTTGTAGAAAACTTGACACTTACCTTAATTAAAATGCATCAACCGCGTGTGTAGCCGTGATGGTCTCTTTTCGGTGGAGTCCAGTTGATCAGTAGTGGAGCCCAGTCGGGGGATCGGGGATCTATGCATTTGGGGTTGTCTTTATTTTGGTTCCATAGTTGGACCTTGATTGTATTATGGATGATGTAATGCTATATTTATGTATTGTGTGAAGTGGCGATTCTAAGCAAACTCTTTATCCCTTTCTTATTCAGTACATGGGATGTGTAAAGATTACCCCTCTTGTGACATGCCTACTATGCGGTTATGCCTCTAAGTCGTGCTCCGACATGTGGGAGATATAGCCGCATCGTGGGTGTTACACCTAAGCAGAGGCGGCTTAAGGCCCAATATTGTAAACCGCCGTGTGTAAGGAAAGACTTGTAAAGAAAGGCATGTAAAGAAGTCACCGAGCCGAACACGTTTTATGAGCCGGCCGGGACTCTATAGGCCGCCAGGCGTCAACCCGTGTATATAAGGGGACGACCCGGTGGCGGCTTAGGGCAAGAAAGAAGAGATCGATAACCAAGTCGGCGGATTAACCTCTTGGTGATCGAAACCCCAGCAATTCCAACACAACTAGATGTAGGCTTTTACCTTCATCGTAAGGGGCCGAACTAGTATAAAACCTCCCGTGTCCTTTGTCCCGATTAACCCCTTTAAGCTTCCTAGTTGCAATGGCCCTACGACTAAGTCCTTTTGCTAGGACATCTGCCGTGACAATTCCACGACAGTTGGCGCCCACCGTGGGGCCAGCGCTCTATGGATTTGAGTTCTTGAAGGGCAACTTCGAAGGGCTCAAGGGATACGTTGTGGGTCGGATGACCAAGAGTCATCGCGGCAAGCGCTACATCGACGATGAAGGATGGGGCCCCGAGGCCGGCTCAATTGAGTATGGGTACCAGGTCCCCTTCGGCGGGATTCATGTCTTCATTGGCCGGATCGGTGAATCGGGCCCTGAGCCAGACGTCTGCACCAACATCATCGAGACGGCTCAGCGCACGAGGCCCGCTCGGGCCCGACCCGCCGTAAAGCGTGCCTTTGTGGGTTGCATCCATGGAGGTGAATACTCAGAAGGATCAGTGGATGGCGGTGAGACGGCCATCTGTTTTGACGCTACATCATCAACAAGCGAGACGGATTCTTTGTATCAGGTGCAGGATGGCATGCTTGGGGGCTGTTCCGATGGCAGCAGTATTCCGGACCCCTTTGAGCCGCCGAATCGAGCCGGAGTCTTCATGGCAGGCACTCAGCCCGGGCAGAACTCCACGACTGCAGCAGCAACCACCACCAGGTCTGCAGCGGCCGGGTCAGGAGACCCCGCGCGCCCTCCGGCTCAGATATTAATGGACCTCACGGATAAGCTGACAGCTCTGTTGACTGCCGTGGTGGAGCCGGCGGATAAAGTTCAGCATGACGCGGAGGTGGCACTGGTGCGCCAAGAGATAGCACAAGCCAAGGAAAATTTAGCAGCAGAAGAGGTCAGGATGGACGCGGAGCAGGCGGCTTTGGACGCTCGTGCTCAGCGGCTTCAAGCGGAGACTTTTGGCTCTCGGTGGATCTGAACGCGTCGAACGAGGTCATGAGGAGAAGGCATCAGAAAACTCAGTCACGTCTACCTCTGACGCTCGATCCTAGGAACCTTTTTCATACATCCGGGGCCGGTCCAAGTAACCCATCAGAGGCAAACCGGATCACAACACCCGGAGCACCGGTTCAGCCGCGGGCCATGGAACCACCTCACATGTATACCGCTCCGCCTCATTATGCACCAACACCACCGGGTCACTTCTCCAATCCTTTGGAAAACCTCATTGCTGTGTCGGCTCGTTTGGCGGCTCTCCCGATGGAAGGTGACTCTCCGACAGCAATCGAAACACGAAGGGTGAGAGAACTTCTTCAGATGGCTCTAGCGCAGTAGGATGCGTACTCTTACAGTCGAGACAGGATCCATTCAACCCCTCGCCCGAGCCGGAGCCCGAGCTACAGCAGGCATATGGACTCAGCTGATATGTCAAGCAACGCTCAACGCCGCAACCAACCACGCAGGCATGAGCTGGTACAGGCTAGAGCCCTTAACTTAGCGGATCAGGAGAGGATCCGACAAGAAGCTAAGCGGGCGGTTCAACTGGCAGCTAAGCAGGCGGCTCATTAAACTTTTCCGGCTTATCCAGCAACCTCTGTTGAGGCAGGAGTAGCCACAAGAACATGAGGTGTCCCTTGCCTGGTGCCGGCCATACATAATGAGCGCTTGCCAAAAGACTTCGAGGGGCCTCATAAGGTGCCTAATTACAAGGTCGACTTGCAGCCTGGGGCCTGGATTGAGAGTTATGAGATGGCAATGGAGCTGTTGGAGGTCAGCGATGCAGCAATGGCTAAGTATTTCACTGTGATGTTGGATGGAACGGCTCGCACTTGGTTAAAAGGATTGCCCCCCAATTCCATCGTCTCATGGGCGGAATTAAAAGCTCGGTTCATTCAGAACTTCAAGGACACATGCAAACAACCTATGTCAATCGTGGACCTGACTAATTGTAAGCAACAGGAAGGTGAGTCCACAACCCATTGGGTGCGCCGGGTCAAGGAGATAATACATTCATCTGGTAAGATGGATGCCGGCTCGGCAGTCTTAATGTTGGAGAAAAATTGCCATTTTGAACCTCTGAAGCAGAAGCTGGGGCGGCTCAAGCGTGACTGCAACGACATGGACTTTGTAAACCGCCCAATATTGTAAACCGCCTTGTGTAAGGAAAGACTTGTAAAGAAAGGCATGCAAAGAAGTCACCGAGACAGACACGTTTTATGAGCCGGCCGGGACTCTGTAGGCCGCCAGGCGTCAACCCGTGTATATAAGGGGACGACCCGGTGGTGGCTTAGGGCAAGAAAGAAGAGACCGATAACCAAGCCGGCGGATTAGCCTCTTGGTGATCGAAACCCTAGCAATTCCAACACAACTAGACGTAGGCTTTTACCTTCATCGTAAGGGGCCGAACTAGTATAAAATCACTCATGTCCTTTGTCCCGATTAACCCCTTTAAGCTTCCTAGTTGTGATGGCCCTACGACTAAGTCCTTTTGCTCGGACATCTATCGTGACAATTCCACGACAATATCCAAATGCATTGTCTTTATGGCCACTAACAATTCATTCGTCTTCAAGGGAAATAGAAAGGGTGATTTATATATAGTGGATTTCTCTAAGGGTCCCTCAGTCCAAACTTGTTTGCTTGCGAAAGTGTAACACCCACGATGCAGCTATATCTCCCACGTGGCGGAGCACGACTTAGAGGCATAACCGCATTGTAGGCATGTCGCAAGAGGGGTAATCTTTACACATCCCATGTACTGAATAAGAAAGAGGTACAGAGTTCACTTCCCGGACTCCACCCGAAAGAGACCATCATGGCTACACACGCGGTTGATGCATTTTAATTAAGTTAAGTGTCAAGTTTTCTACAACCGAACATTAACAAATTCCCATCTGCCCATAACCGCGGGCACGGCTTTCAAAAGTTCAAATCCCTGCAGGGGTGTCCCAACTTAGCCCATCACAAGATCTCACGGTCAACAAAGGATATTCCTTCTCCCAGGAAGACTCGATCAGACTCGGAATCCCGATTACAAGATATTTCGACAATGGTAAAACAAGACCAGCAAAGCCACCTGAATGTGCCGACAAATCCCAATAGGAGATGCACATATCTCGTTCTCAAGGCACACCGGATTGTCCAAGGTTCCGGTAGGCCAGCCCAGAGTTGCCCCTGGTGGCCACCGGCAGCTGACAGGTTGGACCAACACTTAGAGGAGCACTGGCCTGGGGGGGGTTAAAATAAAGATGACCCTCGGGCTCTGGAAACCCAAGGGAAAAGAAAAGGCTAGGTGGCAAATGGTAAAACCAATGTTGGGCCTTGCTGGAGGAGTTTTATTCAAGGCAAACTGTCAAGGGGTTCCCATTATAGCCCAACCGTGTAAGGAACGCAAAATCAAGGAACATAACACCGGTATGACGGAAACTAGGGCGGCAAGAGTGGAACAAAACACCAGGCATAAGGCCGAGCCTTCCACCCTTTACCAAGTATATAGATGCATTAGGTAAATAAGATATATTGTGATATCCCAACAATAATCATGTTCCAACAAGGAGCAAACTCCATCTTCACCTGCAACTAGCAACGCTGTAAGAGGGGCTGAGCAAAGCGGTAACATAGCCAAACAACGGTTTGCTAGGACAAGGTGGGTTAGAGGCTTGACATGGCAATATGGGATGCATTATAAAGCATGTGGTAGGTATCGCAGCATAGGCATAGCAATAGAACGAGCAACTAGCAAGCAAAGATAGAAGTGATTTCGAGGGTATGGTCATCTTGCCTGAGATCCCGCAAGGAAGAAGAACGAGTCCATGAAGAAGACAAACGGGCGAAGTCGAACGAATCCTCACAAACGCACGTTATCGGAACTAACCCGAAGAAGCAACATCGAAAAGAAGCAAACAACATAGTAAACAACCATCACATAAGCATGGCATGATGCACAACCAAGTATGATGCATGTCCAGTTTAAATATGCATGGCATGGCAAAGGGCACAAACAAAACTACAAGTTAAGTGGGGCTCAATATGCAACGAGTTGCATATTGACGAAACACCACGTCAAATATTTAGTTCCTCTCGTTTAGGTACTCAACAATATTAAATGTTGGTTAACATGGCAAGAGGTGAAGCAAAAGCAAACTACACAATCTAAGCAATTTAAATGGGGCCGGATATAACAAACAACGCATCCGGTAAATCCCCATATGCATTTAGCAATTTCATGCAAACAACAATTTTAAACATTTTAATTGTTGTTATCATGATGCGGATGACATGAACAAGTTTATGCAATGTTTATTAAAAGTTGACAAGAGCATTATGAAGCATTTGTCACCGTGGTGGAAAGAAAGGGTGCCACGGCGACGAATCCGAAAATAATGCCACGGCAACATATCGGTTCCGGTAGCTCATGGAGATACCGGTGCAAAGGAAGGGTGGCGGGAGCGTGCCAAAGATGGTGGGGTGATCCCGGTTACCGGGTTCCCACGGATGGATGGCATGGCAACGAGGAGGACCGAGCAAGTGACAACTTGGATACGGTGCAAACATAGGGTGCATCTCATACAACACATCACATGCATACGGTCCAGGGGCGGTCGTCTCGGGGTTATACCTTGGAAGCGTGCGAACGAGACAGTTCTCGCGACGGCTGTAGGGGAAGTAGTCGTTCTCGCATGCTCTAGGGTCGACGGTAGAGGTTCTCGCGATCTCGGCGACGGTAGTGGTACATGTTTATCGTTGCCCGAGTTTCCGTAGATGTTCATGTCATCGGTGTCGTGGTACTTGGGGTCTTCGGACTTTTCGGTCCCGTTCTTGCGACGGTAGTCGTTCACGTTCGTTCGGAGAGGTACTTGATGATTCCAATTCCTTCGGGCGAAAAGCACGTCAATGGTAGTCGTTCTAGGTAGGAAACGGTAGCTGAACACGGTTCGTAGATGTTCATGTCGCCGTAGTGGTACTTGGTGAATCCCGAAACGGTCTTGACGTCTTCGCGCGTAGGGGTACTTGGCGTTTTCCGAGATGGTCTTGGCGTAACCGTGTGTAGAGGTACTTTGCAGATCCATGGCACTTGCTGGCTTGGTCTCACCGAAAAGGGCTCTTGGGGTTCCATTCAGGAAGGATGCAATGAATCGAAGCTAGCAACTGGTGGCACTTGACTCGAGCAGGGGCAGCGCTGGAGAGGAAGCAGGAGCATGGCGAGGTGGATGAGCTTCTGCAGATGCTCGCCGGAGGCGAATGGCGGCGAGGCAGGGCATCATCCTGCTGGCTCGAGGGGCACGTGACCATGGCAAGGAGCGCGAGGAAGAAGCCCAGGGCACGGGGCTTCGAGGCGAGGAGGAGGCCATGGCAGGAGGCGGCGGTGCTCTCCGGCAACTCGAGGCGAAGGTGAATGGCGGCGAGGAGGCCGAAGGGCTCCGGCCTGGTTCCCTGGACCGAAGGAGGAGGGAGGATGAGGGGCACTGGAGGGAGAGATGGGGGTCGGCACGAGAGAGAGAGAGAGGGGGGGAGAGGAAGGAGGTCGAGCGAGGGAGAGATGGATTGAGTCGGCTCGCGTCCTCGGGGTTCCCTGCTCGCGAGCACAGGGATGCAGGAGGATGGCCGGGGTGCGCGAGGGCATCGGGTGCAGGCGCGAGATCGAGAGGAGAGGGAGGTCAGGGCCTGGAGGGATCGAGAGGAGAGAGCGAGAGGAAGATGGGATCGGGCAGCGCTCTCCCTGGCGGCACTGGGTGGAAGGGTACGAGGGAGGAGGGGATCGGGCCAGGGATGCTAGGGTTAGTGGGGTAAGGTGGGCCGGCGCGGGAGAAGGTTGGGTCGGCTTGGGCCTTGGAGGCCGTGGGAGGCCTTAGAGGCATGGCTGGGCTAAAGAGTGAGGCCCAAAGGGCACTGCTGCTATCTCTCCATCTCTCTTAAAAAAATGTGTTCCTTTAACAAAAAAGAAATTAGAGAGAGGAAAAGAAAGAGAGGGTTAGGGAAGGATTTTGAGCATGGGGATAATTTTCCCGAACTCACCAAAATATGCTCGTTCCGAGAAGAATAGAAAATTCCAGATTGAACAAAATATTTCAAACTCATTTGAATTTAATTCAAATGGGTTTGAACTTGGACGAGGTTTTTGGAGTGACCAAAAAATGTTGAAATTTTAGGTGGAGCTCTGGAAAATGACGAAAGGATATAAGGCAAGGTTAGAGAGTCAACACTTGAAGAAGAAAAAAGGCCAAAAGAATTAATATGCAAGTGTGTTAATGTAAATTCCAAAAGAATGGAAACATTTATAATAGCTCCCTAATATCGGGAGGATATGTTATAAAGAGAATCACCATGTGAATTCCCTCGGTTTAAATGGACCGAAGATCCATGCAATTTATTTAGTTGAGTTTTAAAATGGGTTGCATGATGACATGATGCAATGCACATGATGCAAAGATGAATGCAACAGACGAAACAAATCACACAACGAATCTCGGAAACCCTAGAAGGCATCTGAAGCTCCGGTCTTGGGGCATCACAAAAAGCAACCAAAGGATGGATGTGGAACTAAGAGCCCCACTCCTCACTCGGCCACTAAATCATATAGGCCCGATGGAACTAAGAAAGTGAAGGGAAACAAGGCTGGAGACAATGATCTCAAGGAAGGATTTGATGCCATTGTCACGGCAAGGAAAGAGTATGGCAAAGAAAAAAAACTGTTGAAGCTCAAAGAAATGGAGGAGAGAGGTGAAGTCGAGCGGCGGAGGGCAGAGGCCAAGGAGAAGAGGGCGCAACCAAGGAGATATTGGCGGCGGTTGGAGAGAGAAAGGTTAAACTTGAGGAGAGAAAGGCGGCGGCCAAGAAGATGAATATGGTCGAGGAGAAGGCACTCAAGTTTATGTTCGTGGACACGTCTACTCTTGATCCCAAGGCAAAGGTGTATGTCTAACTTTGTCATAATGAAATGCTCAAGAAGAAGCAAATGCTCATGAAAAGGGTGATGATGGGAGGAATTGGAGGTGCCATGGGCGGAGGAATGGGAGATGGAATGGGCGGCTGCCTGAACATGATGGGAGCTTTCATGAATGGTGCATTTGGTGGAAACATGGGACGTGGCTTTGGTGGCCACATGGATGGTGGCTCCGGTGGCATGGGCAATGGCGTTGGTGGCAACATGGCCGGCATGGGAGGTGGCTTCGGCAGCAACATGAGCGGCATGGGAGGTGGCTTTGGCAGCAACATGAGCAGCATGGGAGGTGGCTTCGGCGGCAACATGAGTGGTACCGAAGGTGGCTTTGGCGGCAACATGAGTGGCATGGGAGGTGGCTTTGGCGGCAACATAAGCGGCATGCGAGGTGGCAATGAATGTGCTTCCGCTGGAGTTCATGGCGACGATGAAAACGTTAACGAAGAAGCCGTTGATGATGATCATCATACCATCGCCGACAATGTCACTAGTGACAAGGGAGAGGACTAAAATTGAGTGATGTTTATGTGCATTTTAATTTGTTGGACCAAGAACTCTATTTGAGACAATGCACTTTTGGTTGTAGGATTTTAAACTTTGATTGATGATGCACTTTTGTTGGTAGAATTGTGAAATTATATTGCTATTTGAATGTTGCGCGGCCTGCAGCTGGTTTTTACATTTCGGGTTTGCATTACCTATTGGAGTTGCTCTTTTACATCTCCAATATACATCATCTGTTAGAGTTGCCTCCTTTTTGGAGGTGTAGAAAGCACTTTTTGAAGATGTAAATTTTTACATATCCAGTTTTACATCTCTAAATATGCATCTCATATCGGAGATGCTCTTCGAACCTCCCTCCTCGAGCGAACGTTTCGTTCTGTTTGGGAGGTCCCCAGACCGTACGTCATATTGGTGTCCTTAATTTAACACAAATCACAAGTAATTCAGCATAGATATCATATAAAAAATCAACAAGCGTATAAACTGGAGAATGATGCTAACCCGTTGACGCTCGAAAATGGCATGATCGCAAAGAGTGATTTGAGGCTGCAACAAGATGAGGTTAAAATTACGATTTCATGTCACCATTGGATGACTCTTTTCAGGATGATCAAAATAGATATATAAATAAGGTCCAAAACGGAGATTGGATGCAAAAGGTATGATGATTTTGGAGATACTGGTGTTTGACATCAGATTATAAAATGGCATGAAACATAGCGAAAATGGCCTCGGATGGAAAAAGTTTCAACATGAAAGTTCTTCATCTCGTCGAAACAGACGATTTTGATATAAAAAGTGTCCTCGTCCGAGATCATATGTGAAAGTTATAGTCAAAATTGCACGCTGCCGCACTGCATGGCCGGATCATCCGGGCCGAGGTCCAGATCATCCGGCCGGAGGCTGAATAAACGACCCAAACAACAAAAGCTAAAAGGTGAAGCCGGATGATCTGGGTGTAGACCCGGATGATCCGGGTAAAGGCCATCTGGGCAAGGATCCAAACATCCAGACACCTTCTTTCTGCAGCAGATGTTACAAAATAGATCGAAACACCCTCAAGATGACTTCAAATCAAAAAGTGTTCAATGGCAAAGTTGTCTCATCGAAACGGTGGATTTCGATATAAAAATCATCTTAATCCGAGTTCGTATGCAAAAGTTACAGCCTGATTAGGACCTGCTGTCAGGAAACTGGGCTTGGCCGGATCATTCGGGCCTTGGGCCGAACATCCGGGCCGGAGGTCGTGAGAAGTCCAAATTTGGTTAGATTTTGATGATTTGGACGGCAAGGCAAGTCCTTTTATTGTATGGGAATTCCATCCGCCTGTTATATAGACAAGAGGTGACGGCCGATTAAACAACACACAATCGAACAAATCAATCTATCATCTTTTACCTTTACCTTTATCTCTCTCTTGTTCTTCTTCTTTCTCGTTCTTTGTGAAGGAGGGTAGCGATCCACAAGGCCCTAGGGGAGATCAGGTCGACCTAGGGCAACCCATAGCCGCTGCGCGCCCTAATGAGGTCCCTCTCGGGCGTGTGGGGTTTTGGGTCTACAAAAGCGCCAGCCAGACTGCTTGCGTATCGCGCTTCCAGCGGGTCTCCTTCGACGTGAGCTGCGGTGCATCACCCCCGGCATCCATAGTACACGGTGACGTGTTCCTATGCAAACACACCTTTTGGCGACTCCGCTGGGGCAAAGCTTTAAACGGTCTCCAGCCCGTTCTTGCTACGAGAGAGATCGTCATCTAGGGTTTGCAATCTACAAAGGTAATATGAATACCCAATTCACATATGTAGATGCAAATAATGCATATGTTGTTGCTAGATCATCTAATGAGCATAATGTATCATCTAGCCCTAGCTTTATCAATCATGCATCTAATTATGTGCAAGAGCTGATGCAAAAAAATCTCCATGCTTCTACCTCATATAATTTTAGCAACATGCAACATATGTATTCCAACTCCCATGCATCAACAACCCCACAAATCCATAGGCATATGAACAACATGATGAGTTCGGTTAATCAAATTGAAACACCTCACATAGGAGCTTCCGATAGTATGCAACAAAGTGTTACACCTTTTTATTCATCGGCAACTAACTTGCAATATGTTAATCCAAACATGCCGGTGGATAGGGGGATTGGCCATGCTACTACTAGTTATGCGGCCAATTACCCTCAATCATCATATGCTACACCTCATGCTACTAATTTTTTAGCACCATATGCAACTATACGTGTTCATAATTCGGCTTCGCACCTTCACGCCAATAGCCAAATAAGTGAAAATTCTATAGGATCACATGTGTCTTCATCTAGTATCGTAGCATACAATATTTTCCCTGCACGATTATAGAATTTCGGCGACATCTCGTTACCGAAAGTGTCCAAAAGTGTCGGGGGCAATTCTATCCAGATTGGGTCATTAAGAAAAATCTTACGTCTTCTTGGGACAAATGCAATGTTGTTCTACATGAGTTAATAAAAGAGGGAAAGCCTATTAATTCTATTGCAATACAAGGTAGATTATGTCAAAAAGAGAAAGCATTGGGTGTAGATGGAATTATCAAAAAAAGTGATGATTCGGATAACAAAGTTAATTCGGTTATTGAAAAGACTGAATCAAATATTACGTATGCTGAATCTGTTCTAGAAAAAAAGGACGACAAGGTGTTGGGGAGTTATTCGAAAGAGGAACAGCATATCGTTCAAGTAACACAACCACCATGCTTTCCCAACGTGTTTGAAAAGGTATGTCTACCAAGTGATTTACCTATTTTCATATTTGGTCACAACTTTATTGTTGATGCATCTATTAGGAAAAATCTTATAAGTAATTTGGAAAGACCAATGATGAAGGGTAATTTACTTGTTAGCAATAAAATTGTTACAAAGCATATCGATCAACACATTGTACCATTCAAAGAGACGGGTAGTGACTTGTTATTGCAGCCACAACTTTTCCTATTGATTTATGTGAAGTTTATATCTAAGTGGGTAGCTTTGCTTGTTTCTTACTTGGCTTACAATTGGTCTCGATTGAGACATATGTGTTCTAACTATTTTCATTTCAGAAATTGAAAGCCAAGGTTAAATTCTATTAAGAAAACTGATGCTAGTATAATATCTTATCCAAAGACATCAGAGATAGAATGCAAAACACAATGCATAGCCGAATGGGGATATTCTAAACCATTCGTTTGCTTGCCTGAAAGCCGTTCTCACACCAAGATTGGCTAGAAAACGAGAAGCATACCTTCAATTCAAGCATGTGTGATCAAATATTTGATTTGTTGCTGAAAAATAATTACATCAGAGTTCTTGATCACCATGAAAAGCCATCTATCCAAGGACGAGTGTATTGTAAGTTGCACGATTCATTCAAGCATAGTTTTGAGGATTGCATCGTGTTTCATCAAATAGTTAAATCGGCCATTGAAAAATGACGATTGAAATTTGTTGAAACACCTAGGGATGACCGGTCTATTTCGATTGGTCTTGATGGCAAAAAGTTTTTCATCGACTGCTTCAAGCTGATCCATTCAAAGAGAAGGTAAAAATTGCATGTGACAGGATCAAACTTTCAAGGAAAGAAGTTGTTGAAGAAAATAATGAACATAATCTTGAGGTCGAGAATTCCATCGAAGCTACAATGAAGACGCCAATTGGGGGGCAACAAAAAATCCAATGATCAATGAAAGCAAACCAAAAGAAAACAAAGGCTGAAATAAGCGCAAGTGTAAGACATTAAAAATCAGCTTTGCTGAACTATTGGATAAATATCAAAAGAAGAGTGCAGAGAAGAATGCTTATCGGACAAATCATGCAAAGAAATCAAGATCACACCCAAGGCACAAATATGAGGATCGATATTGGCAAAGTGAGAATTTAATGCAACATATTCATATCCTAATTTTGGGCCGCCAATGCCAATGTCGTGGATGCCTCCCTATGCTCATGTAGATTCATATCCTAATTTTGGGACAGGTATGATGCAAGGGCACATTATCCATCTTATTTTAGACCATCTCACCAATATTATGCAACTCCGAGAAGATCAACATTTGAACAATCACATGTTAAAAACCATTTCAATCATAAGGAATCGGTCTGGAACTCAGGGAAGAAAAAAGAGGTGATCAAACAAGTTTACCGCGTTAAAAGAGATGGTTGTAAGAGTGCTACTTTAGATTTGATCTCAAATGAAAAAGAGTCAATTGAAGTTGTCACACCCTCGATGCGACTATAGCTCCCACGTGTCGAGGCACGACTTAGAGACATAATCGCATTGAAGGCATATGTCGCAAGTTAGGCAATCTTCACAAACATCCCATGTAACATAAATAATAAAGGGGAGATAACATAGTTGGCTTACACTCGCCACGTCAATCAAGAACATAAATAACATTACATCATCCAAACACTCATGGCCCGACTACGGCGCCAAAATAAAAGAGAACCCAACATGCGACACGGTCCCGATCACCCCAACTGGGCACCACTACTGATCATCAGGAAAAGACACGTAGTAACACTGAGAGTCCTCGTCGAACTCCCACTTGAGCTCATAATCGTCACCTGGAGCGGAATCACCTGGACCTGCATCTGGTATAGTAGGAATCTATGAGCCACAGGGACTCAGCAATCTCGCACCCTCGCGATCAAGACTATTTAAGCTTATAGGAAGGGTAGGCAAAAATATGTGGAGCTGCAGCAAGCGACTAGCATATATGGTGGCTAACTTATTCGCAAAAGAGAGTGAGAAGAGGAGGCAAAGCGCGAGCGAGAAGCTAGAGAACAATCTGCGCAAACATTACTCCAACACCGTGTCCACTTCCCGGACTCCGCCGAGAAGAGGCCATCACGGCAACACACTCAGTTGATTCATTTTAATTAATTAAGGTTCAAGTTATCTACAACCGGACATTAACAAATTCCCATCTGCCCATAACCGTGGGCACGGCTTTCGAAAGTTCAATCCCTGCAGGGGAGTCCCAACTTAGCCCATGACAAGCTCTCACGGTCAACGAAGGAATAGGCCTCCTCCCAAGACGTTCCGATCAGACTCAGTATCTCGGTAATTCAAGACACTTCGACAGGTTAAAACAAATCCAGCAACACCGCCCGAATGTGCCGACAAATCCCGATAGGAGCTGCACATATCTCTTTCTCAGGGCACACTCAGATGAACACTACGTACAACTAAAACCAACCCTCAAGTTGCCCCGAGGTGGCGCTGCAAGTGGCTCTATTTGGACCAACACTCAGAGGAGCACTGGCCCGGGGGGGTTTAAAATAAGATGACCCTCGGGCTCCGGTAACCCAAGGGAAAAAGAGGCTAGGTGGCGAATGGTAAAACCAAGGTTGGGCATTGCTGGAAAAGCTTTAATCAAGGCGAACTATCAAGGGGTTCCCATTATAACCCAACCGCGTAAGGAACGCAAAATCCGGGAACATAACACCGATATGACGGAAACTAGGGCGGCAAGAGTGGAACAAAACACTAGGCGAGAGGCCGAGCCTTCCACCCTTCACCAAGTATATAGATGCATTAAGATAACATAGCAATATAATGATATCCCAACAAGTAAGTAAATGTTCCAACAAGGAACGGCTCCAAACTTCACCTGCAACTAGCAACGCTATAAGAGGGGCTGAGCAAAGCGGTAACATAGCCAATCAACGGTTTGCTAGGACATGGTGGGTTAGAGGTTCAACATGGCAATTGGGAGGCTGACAAGCAAAAGGTAGGCATCGTAGCATTGGCATAGCAAGAGCGAGCAAACTAGCATAGCAAAGATAGTAGTGATTTCGAGGGTATGATCATCTTGCCTGCAAAGCTGTCAGAGTTGACTGGATCCTCAAAAGCAAACTCAACGGGCTCCTCGTTAGCGAACTCGTCTCCCGGATCTACCCAAACAAGACAAACAAGCAACAAGGATACAATCAACCACGTGCAAGCTCAAACAATAAGATGCAATGATGACATGCTATGCGGGATGCGATGCGGGATGCAAAATGCAAGATATGACAGGAAAAGCATGAACCTGGCCTCCACTTGGAATTCCAAGGATGCCACTGGAAAGATGAGATGAAATCGCTTGAAAAAGATATAAAAAATGCCGGAATCGGAGTTACGGTTTGGAAATGGCCAGCGATTCAAAATTGGCACCGGTCTGCGATTTACAGCAAGTAGGCAACTAAATGCAACAAAATGAACATGCTACAGCACCCAAACATGACAACAAAATACATGGCAGGGATGCACACAAGATGCTTAACAAAAGTCTAGCACTGAGCTACGGCCAAATCATCCATTAACAGGTTCAAACAAGCATGGCAAAAACGCAAATGCAAAACAGATTTCAGACTTAGTGAAATTAACACTTGTCTGAAATTTCAGACCATGAAGCCCTCTTCGGAGCAACAAAACAACATGATACATGACCTGATTAAGACAAGTAAGAACATGGCATGGAGCTACTCAACAAGCTTAACAAAAGACCTAAAGTGACCTGGGGCCAAAAGGGTTCACAAAATATACTAACGGGCACACGAACATAGCTAAAACACAATCAGTTTTCAGACTTAGTGAAAACTGAGACATGCTGAAATATAACTCACGAAGGCATGTAAACGAGCTCGATGCACTCACTACGGTGCAAGTCATGGCAAGGCAAGCATATATCCATTAAGAAGGCACAAAATACTAGCTAGACATGGCAAAAACAATGGCATAGCATGCACGGATCAACTACAATAGCATCGGCAAAATCGCAAACAAGTTGACGATCTGCCAAGATTCACAACGAAGCAAAAGTAGAGCTCGATTGACTCAAGCTAGGGTGCTCCATAATTGCAAGTAAAGACATGGATGGATAGAGAATAACATGATTAACAAAACTCCTTTACTGATCATCCTCAAAAGAGGCACGGATCACTAGGAAACAAGCTGAACATATGGCATCATGAACTAAATAATCCCAGACTTAGTGAAAACTACTAAGTCCCTGAAAACAGATTTACCGGGTGCCTCACTTTGCAAGCTTGCACAAGTCACCACACACATCCTAAAAATGCATGGGTTGCACCTCTGGAAAGATAACAAGATGCTTAACAAAACATATGAAGGACTCACAGGCATAGCATGCACACAATAATCATGGCAAAAATGACAAAAGTCTAAGATGAACTAGCAAGTCTGGCAATTAACTCACGAAGCCTCCTTCTAACAGCATTTCAGGCATCAAGATGAACTCAAAAGAAAATGATTCAATGGAATGAAATGATGTACTCGTTGAGACGAACATTTTGATATACTATATGTCCAAAACGGAGCTACGGATGCAAAGTTACGGGGCCTCGAACATAGTCACATGGATCTGCAATTTCGGGACTTAGAGAAAATTTCACCTCCGCGAAAAAGTCAACGCGGGACGGGTTCGCCCCGGGACGGAGGGATCCGGGCGCGGCAAGGGCGTTTGGTTCACCGTCTTGGTGGATCTGATCCAGCTTCGGCCCGATCCGACCGGATCGGACTCCGGCGATGGCAGCGGCGGCCGACGACCGGAGCGGCGCGGAGCGGGCGGCGGGGACGGCGTCCGGCGGCGAAGATGGCGGGCCATGGCGGCGCTGCGACGGGAAGGTGGCGGAGCAGGCGGTGTGGCGCG
>NC_041390.1:366144709-366147407 GCF_002162155.2 Triticum dicoccoides
CGCGCGGCTAGCGGCAGGCGAGGCGGCGGCGATGGCGGCGGCTGGGCGAGGCGGCGGCGATGGCGGCGGCTGGGCGAGGCGGCGGCGATGGCGGCTCCGGCCACCGGAGTCGGAAGAGGCGGCGGGGATGGCAGCCTCGGGCGGCGGCGCTCGGATGGGCTCGCGGGGGCCTGGATTGGGCCTCCCGGGCCGGCGGCGGTGGTAGGTGGCGGAGGCCACGTGGCGCGACGTGATTGGCCGCGGCGGGCGGTGGCGGACGTGTCCGGCGCCGGGCGGACGTGTCCGGCACGCGGAGGAGAAAATAGGGTTTCGAGGAGAGGGAGGAATCCGAAAAACGGGGGTTCTATTTATAGGCATAGGGGGAGCTAGGAGAGTCCAAATGAGGTGCGGTTTTCGGCCACGCGATCGTGATCGAACGCTCTAGGATATGGAGCAGAGTTTGGTGGGTTTTGGGCCAAATTGGAGGGGTGTTGGGCTGCAACACACACGAGGCCTTTTCGGTCCCTCGGTTAACCGTTGGAGTATCAAACGAAGTCCAAATGATACGAAACTTGACAGGCGGTCTACCAGAAGTAAACCAAGGCCGCATGACAAGTCTCGGTCCAATCCGGAAATGTTTAATCCCCACACACGAAAGAAAGCTAGAAATGGCCACCGGAGGAGAACGAAGCGCCGGAATGCAAAACGGACAACGGGGAAAATGCTCGAATGCATGAGATGAACACGTATGCAAATGCAATGCACATGATGACATGATATGAGATGCATGACAATAAAAAACAACACACGGAGACAAAGACCCGAACCCGAGAAATAAATATAACTTAACGCCGGAAACGGGAAGAGTTGGAGTACAAATTGGGAAAGTTATATCCGGGGCATTACAGAAGTGTTGACATTAGCAACTAAAGTCAATGAGATGAAGCAATCAACTGTTGAGAGTCAAAGTGACAAATCTGAAGAAAAGAAGTTGAGAGTGCACAAGGCCAAAAAAGAATTGCCATTGGTCGAAACAGAATCATAGCCGAGATGCCTACTCGGCTTATCGTATTGGCAAAAGAAGGAATTACAAAATCTAAGTGCACAAGAGCTGAGAAAAAAGAACATGGCATGGGTTTCCAAGAGGATCAATCAAAACAAAAATGATGTGCATGCTTCTATTGCAGCAAGTACAATAAAGGTGAAGAAAGAGAAGGATGGAAGCAACAAACAAGCCGAAGGTATACATCACAACATCAAAATCTTCGGTTAGCACATCATATATTTTCTTCAACCATGCCATTGATGCCTTTGCCATGGAATTCATCCCTAGGTATGATCAATTACCAATCATGGAATTATTTTGATCCATGGATGCTACATAATTTTCTATATCATGAAAGAGTATTACCAAATCACTATACATTTGGTTAGTTACATTTTTGTTGCTAATACAAGGGGGCTGAAATATTTTATTGCTATTTCATTTGTTTATTTCGGCTATAAATACTTTGGTGGGTGAATTCTACATGGACTCATGGTAATGGCTGATATTTATCTATCGCCCTAAGAATATGGCAAAGCATGGCCGGTGTAGTATCCTAACATCGTCCTTAGTTCAATTGGATACCGAAACAAGGTACATGTTCATTGATATTACAATTATCTTTCTAGTACTATGGAGATTATTTTCGATGGTTAAATTCATAACAATGGCCACGGTGTCAGTGTTGTTTATATACCTCCATATGGTGCTATTTTGTGAAGCCTTGTGCCGCTTAAAATATTTTTACACAATAATCAATGTTGAATATGAAATTTTATTCGATTTGGAGCTTTTGGTTGCCATAGGTTCTGTACATATTGAGGCTTTCGGTGATCCGTTATGAGTAGTGCAACAAATATCCAAGGGTTATCAATGTTTTAATGAATCACTTATAGTTTATCTTGAGGTATGTCTAGATGCAAAATTTACCTTGGGTTGCTTTAAAATTGTTCATATGTCTAGACATGACAATTCGAGAGAGTTGGCACAGCAAGCGTCCGGCTACTATATTAATGATTGTGTGTTGCATTTCTATCAATACCGATGCTTAGTCTCGTCAACAGAGGAAAGGCCGAACCGAAGTCCACCACTTTGGCCATTAATGAAAATTTTTATTCAGACGAAAGTAAGAATTGGAGAAAATTTATTGTTGATTATCTACAAAATCCTAGCAAATGGGTGAACAATATGGTTCGGAGGATGACCTTGAGATACATATCTATGGAACTTTATTATCAGGTTGTTAATGAAGTTGAGAAGGTTTCGCCCAAGTTTGCATCAAGGATTCAAACAAATAATGGCCGATGTATATTTATCGCCCTAAGCACATTCAAAGTGACTGATGGTGTTGACATCGTCCTTAGAACCAACATTGTACAAGTTATTTTTTGGCACGCTGGCTTTACCGAAAACAGGAGGGCATGTGTTCATGCTCGAAAATGGCGTGATCGCAAAGAGTGATTTGAGGCTGTAACAAGATGAGGTTAAAATTACGACTTCATGTCACCATTGGATATTTTCAAGATGACCGAAATTGAACATATAAATGATAAAGGGGGTGCTAGGCAGGCTTGCTGCATCCACGTCCTCGTTATGAATAGTGCAAAGCAGCTAGCGAGCGAGCGCAAAAAACTAGCGAGAGATAGATCCTTGCAGCCACCGCACGCTCCCCCC
>NC_041390.1:366147637-366155701 GCF_002162155.2 Triticum dicoccoides
CGCCGCCACGCCAGGGCCTCGCCTCGCCCTGCAGTTCCTCGCGCGCCACCTCTCATCTCCGCTTCCTCTCCTGCTCCCGCCGCCGCGACAGGGCCTCGCCTCGCCCTCACCACCCATCGATGACCTCCCAGCCCTTGTTCTCCGCTTCATCACCCTGGCAACCTTGAGCTCGAGCCGAGGAGCGGTCCATGCCGCGTGGTGGCCCAGATGTGGCCGCCTAGTGCTCTGCCTCGACGAGCGCGGCCTCGGTCTGGCCTCGGCAGGAGGAGCTCGAGCCGAGGAGTGCAGCCTCGATCCGGAGTCGGTAGGAGGTGAGCAGCAGCCGATCTCTCTCTCTCCCTCTCTCTCGTGCAGCTACCACTGACCCCCCCCCATCCTAGTGCAGCGCCGGAGTTCAGCGGCATGGGAGGAGAGGATCGACAACGGCACAGCAGAGGAGCCCGCTGCTGGTCGGCCCAACGCATCTACTCCGCTCCGGCCTCCTCTGTTGTGGGCCTTGAGGGCAAGTTGCACCATTGTTGGCGGTGAGTTCTGAAGCTCTTTTTAGTTCCCCCAATCTAGATTTCTAATTAATTTCATTCTAAAGTGTGCAAATGGTTGTGACTTATCAGGGAGGACAATATTCGCTTGAAGGCCCAGAATATTTAACTGGTAGGATCGCATATTTCTATGATTCATCCATCTCTCTAATTCTTACCTTACAGATCAACCCTATCTATCTCCCTGCAATGATGCCTCTAATTTTAGTTAGCTAATAATGATGCTATATGGGATTTTTTTTGTATTGAAGCAACTGTGTACATAATGAACCATATATTACTAATCCAGTGATTTCTGCTCATTACTAATCTAATGTGTTGTTTACTTGTTATAGACACTGCTGCATTTGTTGTCCATTTTGCCATCGTGAGCTTCAGGTAACTACTTCATGTGCAAATATGCCAATGGATAACATCATCAGGACTAACAAGTTCCTGTGTGCTGCTGCTCTTACTATCTACCTGGTAGGCTGGTCTGAACGCGCTATTGATGGCCTTTTCCTCTGGAGTACCAAGAAAAATAGCAGGTAACAAAATTTCTCTTTTTGTGACTTCTTAAATGTTTGTTTCTTGAATGAGTCCACTCATTTGGTATTTCGCTATGCTATTGAAAGTTCTGTGATGCTTACTGTCTAGCTGATTTTTTTTTTTGTAAATCAATAGTTAAGAAGATGTTGATTATATTTAGTTTGCATGCCAGTAAAGGTTGTATGTTAAGTGGTAAAAAAGCAGTAACATACTAATTAGATTATTTTATATTTGTATCTGTTTTGCCTTTTATCTTCCTACAATAGTCAGTTGTTTTTGGCACTCTGTGCAAGTGGTACATCATCGATAGGCATTGGATCGCTGTTTTTTTATTTCAACGATTTTTGTTTCGGCTACCCAACTTTTGTCTTGATGGTTGTCTAAGATGAGTTTCACTTCTTTGTTCAGATCATCCCTGTAGTAGAAGCCATGCAAGCTTCATGTAAAATGGTTTTGAATCGAAACCGAAGCCATCTGTTGGAAGTAACATCTGAAGGGACTGAACCTGTATGCCACTCCCAGTAATATAGAGTGAAGGCAATAACAACATTGTTTGTTGTTGGTTTATAATGGGTGAGTTCCTACTCCTTGGATTCACTTGTTTATCGCCTGCACACCTTGGCTAGGATATGTTCTTTCTTAATATTACCGGCAAGTCTGAATCTTTTAATTATTTGTACAATATTTTTAATTATAGGAGTATTGGCCATCGTTTATTCTTGGTATGCACATCAAATTTTCAGATATTCTTAATTGTGGATGTACCTTTAGGCTTTCGTGAAATAGATATGCATCATATATTGATGCGTGTCCTAAGCAGCAGATCATTACTATAGTTTATGTAGTGTCAAAACATTACATTATGCGCCTTCTTTTAAGTTTTCACATAAAGCTAGGGTGTTCCTCTGTTTAGAGAGTTTGGATAGAAGGAAATACTGAACCGCTTCAGTTTATTGTGTCGATATGATCTTTTAACATTGTTTCTCAACTGTGTTCAATCTGGCTTATCAATAAAATATACTCACTGTCATGCGTTCTGCCTTGATCCGTTGGCTACGCTTATTTGGTTGGGTTAGTGCAGGTAACTGGCCAAGCTACTTGGCTCACTTTCGTTGCCTTTTGCAATTCCTTCTGTGGGATGTTGTTGTCATTGTGGGCCTTAATGCTCGGAGGAGGGTCAGGGGCATTTGCTGCATGGGAAGAGGGGCATCTGTGGGGGTATTGGCCAGAAGTAGGTAAGGTAAAAAAAACTAGGTTCTATCTCTGCTACATCCGATCAGGCAACTAAATTTGGTCCCTTTACTCATTTCTTGTTCACTTACTGTATGTGAAGCGATACAATTTTATTTCCATTACTGCATCTTAATATGTTTTATCGATTGGTGAATGCGCAACTTTAGCTCATAAACTAGATGGCAAATGCTAATTCTGATGGAGCTTTTGCCACTTGTTGTTTTATGGTTGTCTAGACAGCTGATGGCATGGTTCTTTCTTGCTAATTGTCAATTCTTTTGTACAGGGTCCCTCAGCTACTTATGCTTTGTTAGACAATGAGGGTATGTAGATAGCATGTATGGTTTTTACATTGTTTTGCGCAGGTTGAGATGCATCACATGATGTTTTCCTTTTACATTTATGGGTATTACAGAGTCCTTTCCTTTTCCACAAGGGGCAGTAGTTGTGCCATTCGATTCGAAGGACAAAGAGTTGATCACAAAGGGGTAGCATTCAGGATATATACACAAAAGAGTATAGAACCAAATTATATGATGTAATTAACCACTATTTCTATCAACTTCTCCTGTCACAATGTTGACGAGTTCATGTATTGAGTACATTTTATTGTGTCACTTGTGTTTACTCTTTTTTTAATGCAAGTTTACAGCTACTCGGAATTCCTAATTGCAGACTCAACTATCTTTGACCTACCGATGATCTAATTTGTGGCATTATTACCTTAAGAAAATATTTGCATTTAATTTCCTTTATATATAGGGGCACAAGTTCTTACCAAATGTATTCAAATATATAGTTATTGAAAAAATTGAAATATTTTCAACACGAACATGGTTTTAAACGGGTCTTTGCGCCATTTAGCACAACTGGTCATCTAGTAGATATAAAGATGGTCCAAAACGGAGCTCAGATGCAAAAGGTATAACGATTTTAGAGATACCGGTGTTGACATCAGATTATAAAATGGTATGAAACATAATGAAAATGGCCTTGGATGGAAAAAGTTTCAACATGAAAGTTCTTCGTCTTGTCAAAATGGACGATTTTAATATAAAAATCGTTCCCATCCAAGATCGTATGTGAAAATTACAACCGAAACTGTGTGCCGCAACATTGCCGGATCGGATCATCCGGCCGAAGGCAAAATAAACGACCCAAACAACAAAAGCTAAAAGGTGAAGTCGGATGATCTGGGTGTAGACCCGGATGATCCGGGTAAAGGCCATTCGGGCAAGGATCCACACGTTTGGACAACTTTTTTCTGCTGCAGATGTTAGAAAACAGCTCGAAACACCCTCAAGGTGACTTCAAATTGAAAAGTGATCAACAACAAAGTTGTGTGTCTTGTCGAAACGGTTGATTTTGATATAAAAATCATCTTAATCCGAGTTCGTATGTAAAAGTTACAGCCTGAATAGTGACCTACTATCAAAAAACTGGGCTTGGCCGGATCATCCGGGCCGAAGGTCGTGAGAAGTCCGAATTTGGTTAGATTTTGCGGATTTTGACGGCAAGGCAAGTCCTTTTCTTGTATGAGAAGTCCATCCGCCTGTTATATAGACAAGAGGTGACGACTGATTAAACAACACACAATCAAACAAATCAATCTATCATCTTTTACCTTTACCTTTATCTCTCCCTTTTTCTTTTTCTTCCTCGTTCTTCGTGAAGGAGGGCAATGATCCACGAGGCCCTAGGGGCGAACATGTCAACCTAGGGCAGCCCATAGCCGCCGCACGCCCTGACGGGGTCTCTCCCGAGCGTGTGGGGTTTCAGGTTAGAAAAGCGTCCATCGGATTACTTGCGTGTCGTGCTTTCGGCCGGGTCTCCTTCAACGTGAGCTGCAGTGCATCACCCCCGACGTCGAGGTTACACGGTGACAGTGTTCGCGTGCGAACATAGCCCATATAGCTACAGATATCTATTTGACAAATCGCAGAAGACATGAGCCATGCATGAAATCTTATCGTGGAGAGCATTTCAGTACACATAGATGATTTCATCCTGATACGAACTAGGATCCATGTTCCTATGTTAGATAAGCTTTGTAATGTGGACAGATATCACCACGCATCGTGACTAAAAAATACTATAAACTATACTTCATCTATCCTTGTCTACGTACAATACTGTCAATCACTGGTCTTCGGCAAGTACAGAAGAGGAATTGTGTGGGGGGGCACTAGAAGAACATCTGCTTGAACTGCTGTCTTCAATAAGAGTACTACCATTAATTAACTTTATGCATTGCTTCTTCATTTTCAAGTCAGAAGAGGAATCCTGTAATAGCCAGAAGTGACTTTTAGAAAACTATGTGTTTTTGCTCTTTTACCTAATTTACACAAAAAGGGTAAAACCGAAAAAGAATCTATATGTAGGACTCTATTTTCTGTAGAAATTCAACAAATCAATTATTTGAACTGCCACAAAAGATTTCACTAATTGTGTATGGTGAAACTGAGTAATGGTTGGCTCTTACCTTGTTAGTGATCTCTGAATGTGAAGGAGCTGAGGAACCAGGAGTTTTTAGTTCCAAGTCAGTTGCAACATCACCAAAATCATCATTTCTCCCTCCACAGCTTGCTTGCTGAAGTGAAGGTGACTTGCTTCTACAGCCTTGTGCAGGAGAGTGAGATCGATTACTACTTGAAAGCAGAACTGGAGTACTGAACTGGCTAGATGGTTGATCACTAGGAGCATGACAGGATTGACTGTATGCCATGTAAGGAGTACATGGATTCGAGATGGCTCCTGAAGTTTGATTTTGGAAGAACGGGCATGGCTGAAGCTGTGGATGCATAGTTACAGCACCAGCGGGTATAGGAACTTGGAGCGAGAAGGGATATGATGGAGGTGGCCCAACGAGTACAGAAGGCTCCATTGTAGTGCACAGGTATAACATTTGAATACGTTGCTGATAGTGGTTGTTCAAATTATCCACATCAGACTTCAGCGAAGCTTTTTCACTCCGAAGCTCATTTTTTTCTTTAGTCAACTACAATAACCAGAAAAAAAAGGGCAAATTAGAAGTTGAACTTTTATGCGGCTGATATGCTTCATAGGTTACCTCACATTCTTCTTCAAAGAGAGAAGAGTATTCAGCTTTAAGCTTGTTTACTTGAGAAGTCAAATCCTTGAGCATCTGAACTGTATCACCAAGAATAGTAGCCTTATCATGCCTGGGCCGATCTGGGTCTGTATATTTGAACATGTCGCAAACATGAGATCATGTGAAAAACACAGCACCCCCATCCCCACGAACACGCAGAAAGAAAGCAAACGCTTCGGTAATTGTAATCAAATAGATGCAAGGAGCCCTTGCAAAAAAAAAATCAAGAAAACGTAAGAGCTTTGTGTCTCAATGAAGGGCAACAGCCAGGATTACAACACAACACCCTACGAGCTAGATTCTGAAGGAATTGTTGAGTATAAGGATTATTAGGAAGTATAGAATAGACTAGGATTACAACACAACACCCTGCCTTGTTTTGTACTTCAAGTTGGTTTTTGTACTTCTATATATATGCCTATGAGGCTCAAGCAATACAACAACTATTCCACAAAACCCCTCTCTCCCTTCTAATTAACATGGTATCATCCTAATCGATTCAAACCCTAGCCGCCGCCCGACGCTTCCGCTCCGTGCCGCCCCGGGGCGGTCGGCCTCCATGACCGCCGCCAGGGGTCGCGCCGCCCGTACCTAGGGTTCGTCTGTCGGTCATGTTGACCAGCTGTCCTAGAGAGTCTTTTTCCCGATCTCTTGATCCGGGTTTTCTCTCTCTCGCCAGTCACCTTGATCGGCGTTTTCTTTTTTGGTTTCTGATCTATATTTGATCGTTTGTGTCGCTCATCGTCGTCGTCAACCCCTATGCGCCTCTACTCCGACTTTGGCGTCGACTCCGTCGGCCTGTTCAATGACACGACGGGCTTTGCGTGACCCGCGACGGACTGTTAAGGTCGTCGTCCGCGCATCCGCGCGTCGGTCTGCCTATCGTTCTCCGCCGTACGTCGTCGCCTCGTTCGGATCAGGAAACCTACATCGACTCCACTGGATCTTGCAGCGCATGACAGTACATGATGTGCTGGTTCGGCGGCCACTTGGGCAGTTGTACGCTCGTGGTTCTACGGCCGCCCTCCGTGCAACAGGACTACATTGCTCTGCTCCAGGAAGCTTCACGTGACACCTAGTTAGCATGTCTACAACATGCACGTACATGTGCAAAATCAATTAATCAAAAGCTCGTTTTTCGTCTGCGGCCGGCGGGCCAACTTCGGTACTGCCATTCTGTCCTCGCGCCTGACGATTCACGTCATCTTCATCGCATATCCGGTATGATCAAGTGCATATGTGCCTTCATCCGCGTCGCGCGACCGACTTGATCAGTCGTTGCACGGGCCTTCGTCGGTTCCTGTGAAGATCCTATCTGAGTATGCGCGCCTTTTCATCGATCAAGCATCACGCTGCTGCTGTGTCGCCCTGTCGGGCCGCAGCGCCGCCGCCCCGTGGTTTTTCTTCCGGTTGCACCGACCCGCGTCACCGTTGTGTCGTCCCTTCGGGCCGTAGTGCCGGGGCCCGTGGTCCACCGCCGCCCCAAGGCCGTCCGCTGCAGGTCGTCCGGTGGCTGCACCGATCCTCGTGCCGCCGCTGCGTCGCCCCATCGGGCCGTAGCGAACGTGGCACGCGGTCCACACCGCCATCCTGAGTCATTCCCGCGGTAGCACCGACCCGGATTCCGTTGTTGCGTCGCCCCTTCGGGCCGCAGCGTCGCGCTCCGTGGTCCCCGCCGCCGCCCCGAGGTCTTCCGACATCACCCTGGCCTGCCCGCCGCCACTGCGTCGCCCCTTCGGGCCGTAGCACCGCGGCCCGCGGTCCACTCCGCCGTCCCTGCGCGTTTACTTCACGTGGTATGCGCAGCGCCACCTCCCTTGGCCTGGGAACGCCACTGTCCGCGCCGGTCTTCGTCATGTTGTCGGGTTCTTCGTCTCCTTCGAGCATCGCCGCTGCGCTCCTAACCTAGCCGCCGCTGCCGCCATCAGGCTGCCGCCGCTCCTCTTCGGCCGCTGCCGCTGCTACCCCCGTAGCCGCCGCAGCCGCCCGTCCACCCCGTTCGTCTTCGTCCAACACCAGCCCATCACCAGCGTCGTCGTCATCTACCCCGACCACTTCTTCTACTCCGACAACCGCGGGCGACATCGGCCCCGCGCCGATTGGCACCGCAAGCGTTGTCGAGTCCTTCTCTACTGGCTTGTCGACTTCTTTGACATGGCGTACAGCTTGTGCAGGTCCCAATCTACGCATGCCCGGTGCTGGCAACACCGAAGCGTGCCTTCGTCCACAACGTGTCCCCGGGCCTGACAAGTCTGGGCGCTTCGTCAACTTTGTCTTCGTTCGTCTACGCATGCCCGGTGCTGGCAACGCCGACGCTTGCCTTCGTCTACGACGTGTCCCCGGGTTTGGCAAACCCAGCGCGACGCCTCGTCAACATCATCTTCTTCCCGGCGCACCACTACATCGACACTACTGCGTCCATGACTAACTCGGCGCCTCCTTGTGCCTGCGGCTTCACGGCGACTTCCTTGACACCGGCTACCCTGACTCAACATCGACCATGGCATTCTTCGCACGGCTACCTCGACCACGGCTCCACCACCCACACTCTCGGCTACATCGACAAACGGCACAAAGGGCTACCGCCTGCTTGAGCAACCTCGTCGGTTTGCACTCCAGCCACGACTCCGCGATGTATCGACCATTACGACT
>NC_041390.1:366156074-366249018 GCF_002162155.2 Triticum dicoccoides
CTTCGGATTCTTCTCCAGTCTCACCGTCTGCGTCGCTACCGTTGTGACTGCGGGGGATGTTGAGTATAAGGATTATTAGGAAGTATAGGATAGACTAGGATTTGGTCCTACCTTGTCTTGTACTCCAAGTTGGTCTTTGTACTCCTATATATATGCCTACGAGGCTCAAGCAATACATCAACTATTCCATAAAATCCCTCTCACTAAAGAAAGCAATGGGCTTCCTTTCTTTGAGATAGGACAGCTCCAATGCCTACTCCACTTGCATCACACTCCAACTCAAAAGTCTTGTTGAAATTAGGTAGCACTAATACAGGAGCTTGCTGAAGTTTTTGCTTAATCTCATTGAAACTAGCTTCAGCCGCTCTGTCCATTGAAGCTTTCCTTTCTTCAGGCACTCGGTAATTGATGCCATGATAGTGCTAAAATTCTTCACAGGTCGCCTATAGAAAGTTGCAAGGCCATGAAAACTTCTTACCTCAGAAATGGTCTTCGGAGTTGGCCATTCTCGGATTGCTTCAACCTTTGAGTCATCAACACGAATACCGTCACATGCTATGATGAATCCTAGGAAAAGAAGTTGTGTTTGCAGGAAAACACATTTCTTTAAGTTGACGTAGAGCTCATTTTCCCTTAGTACTTCTAGCACCTTTGGAATGTGATCAAAGTGTTCATCCCCATCTTTGCTATAGATCAAGATGTCATCGAAATAGACCACAACAAAGTGGGATAAGAAGGGTCGAAGGACTTGATTCATCAAGTGCATAAAGGTTCTTGGTGCATTTGAGAGCCCAAATGGCATGACTAGCCATTCAAACAGCACTTCTTTTGTCTTGAAGGCTGTTTTCCATTCATCCCCGGGTCTAATACGGATTTGATGATATCCACTTCTTAAATCCAGCTTTGTGAACACTCTTGCTCCACTAAGTTGGCCCAACATATCATCCAGATGGGAAATAGGGAATCTATACCTTACGGTGATCTTGTTAATGGTTCTACTATCCGTACACTTGCACCAAGACCCATCTTTCTTTGGCGCGAGCAGGGCTGGTACAGCACATGGGCTAATACTTTCTCGAATGTGCCCCTTTTGCAGCAATTCCTCCACTTTCTCCTTCAATATATCATGCTCTTTTGGGCTCATTCGATAGTGTGGAAGATTAGGAAGACTTGCTCTCGGAATTAAGTCAATCCTATGTTGAATTCCTCTCGTCGGTGGTAGGCCTTGTGGCTCTCCAAGTATGTTCTAAAATTCTGCCAATAAACCACGTACCTTTGCTGGAATTTCAACGGTCAGGTGCTCTTCTCCTTTTACAACAAGTGCAGCATACAAATCTGCCTCCTTCAAGTCTTCCATAAACTCATGAGAGGTATGATAGATGGTTAACATAGTTTTCCCCTCCTCCTTAGAGGTATTACCTTCAGTTTTGTTTGGTCTTTCTCTTGTTCCAAATGAAATAGTAAGAATTTTCCTTGCCCTTGAGTGTAGTATCCACATCAAATTGCCAAGGTCTCCCAAGAAGAACATTGCTAGCGTCCATATCAACTACGTCACACAACACATTTGAGCGATAATGCTTGCCCAAAGAAAGTGGCAGGTTGCATTGTCTGGTGATCCTCATATTCACTCCTTTCTTGATCCACCCAATAGTGTAGGGGTTTGAATGATCATGAGTATCAAGCTTTAAATGGTTCACCAACTTCTGGGAGATAAGATTCTCGCAACTGCAACTATCAATCACTAATTTGCATACCTTGCCATTCACTGTGCATTTGCTCTCAAATATTTTCTTCAGTTGTGTGTCATCAGGTTGTGGTGTGGAACATAAGAGACGTTGAATCACACATACCACTTCACCTTCTTCTTGACAAACCTCTTGTCCCTCTACATCTTCAGATTCGTATTCTTCCTCATCGCCTTCACCATCATGGATAGTTGTGTTAACAAATTTCCTTAGTGGGCAACCGCTAGATATGTGTCCCTCTTCACCACATTTATAGCATTTTGGGCCTTCATTGGACTTACCCTTGATTCTAGTTTGCTTCTGGATGGGTCGTTTTGCATTTGGTGGAGCAGTCTTTTCTTCCACTCTATTAGGCTGACTCCTAGACGAGCCTTCGGCATGAGGATATGGAGGATATGGAGCCTTAGTTGCCTTTCTTGTCCTCACAAACCTCTCGGCCTTTAAGGCTAGAGCTTGTGCTTGATCAATTGACCAGATTTGTTGCATCATCAATCGATCTTGAATAGCATCATTGAGACCATTGATGTACCTTGCAACTTGTTGATCTTCAGTTTCAGCAAAGTTGCACCTCACTTGTAGCCTTAGAAACTCCTCCGTGTAATCTGAAACGGTCCTATTTCCTTGAGCACAATTTTGAAATTGGATAAATAGGATCTGGTCATAATCAGCGGGCAAAAATCTCCCTTTCAAGAGACTTTTCATTTGTTGCCAAGTTCTCACACGAGGTTCTCCTCTCAGCCTACGCCGCTCTTCTTGAACGCGATGCCACCATGCACCGGCTCCTCTTTTCAGCTTGTATGCGACCAAAGGAACTCTAGGATCTTCCGGAACCTCCACGACCTCAAAGAAAGTCTCCACTGCATATAACCAATCTAGGCACCCTTCAATATCAACATTTCCATTAAAAGTTGGGATCTCAGCTTTCACCTTGTATGTATCTCTTGTATATGTAGAGTCCCCGATATGCGTAGAGATCTGGTTCTTCAAGGACATCATCATATTCTTCACCTTCAGAAGCTTCAACATAAATTGGCCTTCTTGAAGCACGTTGAACAACATGTTGTTGTCGCGGTCTTGCTCCAAGATTACCTCTCCTTCTTAGATGAACATCTTCTTCTTTAGATGAATCTCCTTCATTTGTAGCAGGGGGACATCCTTTCTTATCATCTCAACTAGCTGGTCAAATCTCTGATTAAGATCTTCACGCAGCTCTTTGATTTGTTGTTCTGGAGCATCCATCCTCTTCTCCAATTGCTCCATTGCTTGCTGCAGCTTGCTCTCAAAGAGGACAGCAAGAACTAGTATGGGTCAACGAGGCTCTGATGCCACCTGAAGCAGCACAAAGGTTGTGGAGGAGCAACTCCACCTTGCTGCTACAATGTGTACAGCACAAGTGTTGAAGGAACAACTTCAACGTGTTGCGCTAGATATCGCTCTAGAGGCGAATGTAGGCCCATAAGGCAGCAAGAGTTCAATCCAGAACTCCTAGAGCACAAGATCTACTCCAAGATCTTAGATAAGAACAACAAGTTCTATTATAGGTAGTGGGTACATAGTCTCGGTTCAAAGTAGAGGTGAGGACCTCTATTTATAGGGCTTTGGGAAGCCTTCACATACTTCTACTTATAGCTGGAATACTCTAGAAACCATTATTTAAGTTTCACCATTCTACTCATAGCTAATCATAACTAGAAGACTCTAGAAAACAGTAGGTATGATAGAAAAGAAAAGAAGAGAAATACTCCCTCCGTCCGGAAATACTTGTCGGAGAAATGAATAAAAATTGATATATCTAGAACTAAAATATGTCTAGATACATCCATTTCACCCACAAGTATTTTCGGATGGAGGGAGTACTACACTAGAGTAGAAGTATCTAGAAGTACCCAAACAGATCTGGCATGTGTTTTTCTCTCTTCTTCTTTTTCTCTCATCTATTGTTCCTCATCAGAGGGAGTAAATATCTATATTGTATGTACAAGGGTACACCCAAGAATTCAGCTGGCTAGGATAACAGAACTGCTGCACCCAAGAGCATCCATCCAAACAAGAATTGAGGCCTTTCCTGATATCAAATGGATACTATTGATGATTCGATATTTTATAAACGTAAAAGTTACTACAGATGGTTGAATAAAAAAAACAAAATTAAGAAAAGATTGACCGGGAGAAGGAACAGGCCAGTTCTTCAAAGGAAGGGAGTGACACAATTAGGGGAAGACGAGATTACAAATACTAGACCAACCATGACATCCCTCAAGCCCATCCTGCTAAGAAATTATATCACGTAAACCCAAACAGCCATCAGGTCGAATGTGTCAAAAGGGATTGAACCTCAAAGCGGTCAAGAAGAAATGAATCTCCAGTCGTCCACAATTACTAGGGCCTCGTAGGTTTTATCAGGTCAAGTAGCTTCCCAAATTTCAAATACATTTTCCTTGCTGAGCTGGAATAGTAGAAATGCTAAGAATTGAAAAAAAATTGCAGAGATCGTGAGCTTTGCATACCTGCAATTGGATGGTAGTTACGTGAAACATTGGTGTTGTTGTTAGTAGTAGAAGGATAAATATGTAAACCCTTCAACTCAACTGCTTTAAAGTAACTGTTCATGGAATATAGTTTTAAAGTATATTTCTTTCTCTATGTGAACTGCAACTTCACACTATATATGTTCCATCAGAATAAACAGAAGCAGCCAGAGCGAAGAAAAAATGCCTAAATGTCCTACGAGTAGCAATAATGAAGTTTTGTGCACGAGACAAGCTGCTGCATCATACCAAGTGTGGTTCCCAATTCCAGGAACTGCTCATTCAATTTGTCTCGTCGCATTCTCTCACGGTCAGCCTTGTGAACCTTGCGAGCGGTAACCGAACTCTGGGCTTTACATTCCGTCCCTTGACTGTGAACAAAAGAAGGAACAGTTGTTATCAGCAGATACAATATTTAGATGTATGAGTAGCAATTGTTTTCTATAAAATCACATCAACACGTCAAGGCTACAAGAGAAGCATTCACATATGTTGAAATTTGTACTGTGGATCTCCATCATCACTTTGCTAATGGAAAATATTTTCAGTCAAGCATGTCTTATCCTAGTGGCCATAAATCCTATGCACAAAGATGACTTCTAGGAGTATAAGCGTTGTGTAAAATTTAACTTCGGATAAACCCAACGCGTCATCTAACAAAATAGTGGCATTGCCAACGCTGCAGATATCCACCGAATTCGACTACTGAAGCTGCCGGTTTGCATCATGAAATTAGCATTGCAGAATCGGCGAATCCCATTTCCCTCCAGAACTCCTCAGATTCGAGCAAAAAGCTGTTACCAGTTTTGATTGAAGGTCCGGGACCGGAACCTAATTTATTTCAGGTATATAAACAGGAGAATAATAAATAAATAAGAAGTGGCGTGGGCATGAGAACCTGGAATCGGCATGGCACGCGCCATGGTGTGAGTAGAAGAAGCCATCCTCCTGCGGATCCATGGTGGGGGCGGAGGCGCGTGGTCGCCTCCTTCCCAGTGGCGAGCCGTGCAAGCACAGAGGATGGATATCGCCTCCTTCCCATTGGTCAACGATGCGACAACGCGTACTAGTACACTAGCAGTATTATTTAGTCCCCATCGTATTTTTTATAAAGTTTAACCACTTACCCCCTCTCTTCCAAAATAACTACCTCAAGCTTAATACAACTTTGTACTAAACCTACTATAAAGTAGAGACATTTATTTTAAAACGGAGTGAGTACTTGACTAGTAAAATATTAATCCATGTCACAAAAAGTTATATTGTTGGATTTATATATCAATTTTGCTACGTAAACTTGCATGATCGATGTATTGACATCAGATTTTGGTATGATCAAAAACACAATTAAAATGGCTTCAAATAGAAAAATGCTCAAAGTGAGAAAATTATGTATCATCAAAATAAGAAATTTTGATATTTGGGTCATAGTCATCCGATCTCATCTCTAAGACAAAAGTTGTGTTCGAAGTACTGAAATTTTATATTTAGAACACTATTCTGCTGATTACGCCCCCAGACGGCCTCATATGAAAAAATGATCTGCACGAATTGTCTTGGTCTCATCGAAACTATCGGTTCTGATATAAAAATCGTCTCAAACCGAATTCGTATGCAAAAGTTAGACCTATCGAAATGCAGTCATGTCAGAAGGCGAAATATGGCGCGCCCCACCAGACACATGTTGTGACGCCCCCGATTTAATCGTACACTAATCATACGCAAACGTGTACGATCAAGATCAGGAACTCACGGGAAGATATCACAACACAACTCTACAAATAAAATAAGTCATACAAGCATCATATTACAATCCAAGGGCCTCGAGGGCTCGAATACAAGAGCTCGATCATAGACGAGTCAGCGGAAGCAACAATATCTGAGTACAGACATAAGTTAGACAAGTTGCCATAAGATGGCTAGCATAAACTGGGATACAGATAGAAAGAGGCGCAGGCCTCCTGCCTGGGATCCTCCTAAACTACTCCTGGTCGTCATCAGCGGGCTGCACGTAGTAGTAGGCACCTCCAGTGCAGTAGTAGCCGTCGTCAACGGTGGCGTCTGGATCCTGGGCTCCAACATCTGGTTGCGACAACCAGGTAGAATGGAAAGGGGGAAAAGAGGGAGAAAAGCAACCGTGAGTACTCATCCAAAGTACTCGCAAGCAATGATCTATACTACATGATGGGTATATGTGTAAAGGGCCATATCAGTGGACTGAACTGCAGAATGCCAGAATAAGAGGGGGATAACTAATCCTGTCGAAGTCTACGCTTCTGGCAGCCTCCGTCTTGCAGCATGTAGAAGAGGGCAGACTGAAGTCCTCCAAGTAGCATCGCATAGCATAAACCTAATCGATGATCCTCCCCTCGTCGCCCTGTGAGAGAGCAATCACTGGTTGTATCTGGCACTTGGAAGGGTGTGTTTTATTAAGTATCCGGTTCTAATTGTCATAAGGTCAAGGTACAACTCCAAGTCGTCTTGTTACCGAAGATCACGGCTATTCGAATAGTTTTACTTCCCTGCAGGGGTGCACCACATAACCCAACACGCTCGATCCCATTTGGCCGGACACACTTTCCTGGGTCATGCCCGGCCTCGGAAGATCAACACGTCGCAGCCCTACATAGGCACAACAGAGAGGTCAGCACGCCGGTCTAAATCCTATGGCGCAGGGGTCTGGGCCCATCGCCCTTTGCACACCTGCATGTTGCGAACGCGGCCGGAAGCAGAACTAGCCCCTTAATACAAGAGCATGCTTACGGTCCAATCTGGCGCGCGCCACTCAGTCACTGACATCACGAAGGCTTCGGCTGATACCACGACGTCGAGTGCCCATAACTGTCCCCGCGTAGATGGTTAGTGCGTATAGGCAAGTGGCCAGACTCAGATCAAATACCAAGATCTCGTTAAACGTGTTAAGTATCCGCGAACGCCGACTAGGGCCAGGCCCACCTCTCTCCTAGGTGGTCTCAACCTGCCCTGTCGCTCCGCCACAAAGTAACAGTCGAGGGCCGTCGGGAACCCAGGCCCACCTCTACCGGGATGGAGCCACCTGCCCCTTCAGCCCCCAACTCCGAACAGTACCATAGGTAATGTAACAGTGCAAAGTATATAGTATATGCCCGTGATCACCTCCCGAAGTGATCACGGCCCAGTAGTATAGCATGGCAAACGGACAAGAGTGTAGGGCCACTGATGGAACACTAGCATCCTATACTAAGCAGTAGGATAGCAGATAATGGTAACAACAGTAGTAGCAAGGACAGGCTATGCATCAGGATAGGATTAACAAGCTACACTACTCTAATGCAAGCAGTATAGGGAAGAGTAGGCAATATCTGGTGATTAAGGGGGGGGCTTGCCTGGTTGCTCTGGCAAGAGAGAGGGGTCGTCAACACCGTAGTCGTACTGGGTAGCAGCGGCGTCGGTCTCGGCGTCTAGCGAAAGAAGAGGGGGGAAGAAACAGTGAATATAATGCAAACAGATGCATAACGAAGCATGACAAAGCAAAGCGTGATGCTAGGCGTGCCCTAACGCGGTAAGAGGTGATACCGGGGAAGGGGGGAAACATCCGGGAAAGTATCCCCGGTGTTTCACGTTTTCGGGCAGAGGAGCCGGAGGGGGAAACTTGCGAGTTTGCTATGCTAGGGATGCGTGGCGGACGAACAGGCTACGTATCCGAATTCGTCTCGTCGTTTTGAGCAACTTTCATGTACAAAACATTTTCATCCGAGTTACGGTTTATTTTATATTATTTTCCAATGTTTTAATTCATTTTCTAGAATTACTGAAATTCTGCTAAGTCCTCAGTTTTAAACATCATTTAGCTGTTTTCCAGAGGCTATAACTAGTCTTCTATTCATCCTATGAATTGGTGCCTTATAACAATATTGATCACTTTCATGTGGTCTACAAGATGGTAAGAATTGCATCATTGTTAGATCCGTGTAACTTGTTTATTTTCTGCTCCAAAATTGCTATGGCAGTATATCTGTTTTTAGTTCTGCCAGTTAACAGAACATAGAATTTTGTCATTTTCATAGGAATTAATCTAGGCAACTTTTGGATTTGGTCCAATGGAAAGAATTGAACCTTGTCAAGTGTACTACCCGCACATATTTATTTTAGCCATGTTGAGCTTTGTTTAGATCATGTTTTGAGGCTGTTCAGGAGGCTAACCAGTGTAGTTTTAGAAAATCTAGCAGCTTCTACAGTAACTGAATGTTACTGTAGCAGCGCTGCACTAGTAGCAGCAAGCAAGCAGCGACACTCGGGGCAGCGATGCAGCAGGGCTGCGGCTAGGCTTGCGGGCGAGCGAGGTGCCGGCGCGACAGCAGGGGCGAGCGGGTGCGCGTGTGGCGGCAGAGGCTGCATTTGCAAGGGCGCGGACGCGGCCACGCATGAGCGGGAGAGCGCGGGGACCGCGCGGGCGCTGGCTGGACGCGGCGGACACGGCCGGCGTAGGGCTGCGGTGAGCGCGGTCGCAGGCGGCCGGCAGCAGCGGATGCGGCAGCAGGCAGGCGTGAGCAGTGCCAGGGCAGCGGCGGGGAAGCAACTCGCAGGGTCGAGCGGGCAAGCCTAGAACGGACAGTGGGCGCGGTGCGCGGTTGCCAGGGCGCGGTCAAGCAGGAGAGGAACGTGCGAGGTACGGGGACGACGGCGACGAGCTGCAGCTACGGCGGTGGCGAGGCCAGGGCGCGGCTACGCGTGCGCGGGGCGCAGCTCAACGCCGGGACGACGGGCTCGCGGCCGTGAGCAGGATGTGCGCATCACGGAGCGGCCATGGACGAGCTCGGGGACGGCAGTGGCAACAGAGGGCAACGGCTAGCAAACGAAATCGGGGCTAGCAGCGCGTACGAGCACGGGAAAAAGGCGGGGATCGAGAGAGGAGCTCACTTCGGGGCTGTAGGGCAAGTCAGTGGGCTCGGGGATGCCTTGGGGACGACGAATCGATGACGAGGTTGTGCGGCGGCCGACGGGAAAGACGACGACCAATCCGGCGGTGGTGTCGATGCAGGCGTGATCTGGTCTCGTAGACGACGTAGGCAACTCAGACGGTCAAGGTGGACAAGTCCTCAAGCGATGGCAATGACGGTGACCGAGCGGGCAAGGGAACCCATGGCAACGGCAGCTCGGTTCCTCGCAGGGGAAGAAGAAATCGAAGCGAGGGGAAAGTGAGCGGGGTTAGGGTTTGTGGGAGGGGACGAGGCGGCCGGTGGTACCCTTATCCACGCGGGGGTCGGTCGAATGCTCGACGTGTGGAGGATCCATGCCATGGACGTTCCGTGTGCGTCCAACGCGTCCATGTGAACAGGAGGTCAAGGACGAGGTGATAGTGGGCTGGGCCAGGAGCAGTAGAGGTGATGGGCCAAGGGCACAGTGCCCCGGCTATCCCTTTCTTTTTATTATTACTTTTCTGTTTTGTAATTTTCTCCTCTGTTTTGTATTTTGTTTTGCTAATATTTGATGTTTGTTAAACGTGAAAACTTGCACATAAATCTAGCATAATATTGGGGCATTGCACAAAAAATTTCAGAGCATTTGAAAATGTTTAAATATTTTTAGAAATTCAAAAGGTCAAATATTTTGATGCTGATCCTCTTAATTAATTACCAGGGGTAATATTGGAATTCAAATGAGGTTGGTTTCAACGTGATAATTACTTAGGAATTTTATGGGCCATCACCAACATTTTTGTTTTACTGTTTGAAAACTTTTATTTTTTTTCTTTGTCTGTTTGATTTTGAATTTGAATTTGAATCGGTTTCAAACTAAGGCGAGATTAGCAACAGTAATCGAAGTGACGTGGCATCATTAGCAGAGAATTACTGTAGCTTAATTATCCGAGCGTCACAATTCTCCTCCACTACAAGAAATCTCCTCCCGAGATTTAAGAGGGGAGTAAGGGGGAAAGTTCTGGTTCCGATATTCTAATGGATCTTCCCAAAGAGGTTAATCCCTTTCGTTGATGTCTTCAATTCTTTATTCCAATGCATCATGATGAAGTTGTCGTTCTTTCTTCAAGAACTCCATCGTACTTATGAAAGGTTAAGGGGGTATTATGGAAGAACGGACCGCTATAATGTTTGCTTATCTAGTTGATAACATCAGGGAAGGTGGCGGAAAGTAACCCTCGAATTGAAACTTAAGACATCATCGAGAGCAAAGTAAGAAGGTGCAAAATAGAAGTTTCAAGCGCATAGACAATCGTTCGTTGCGTGATACGAAATGTGACAGGGGGTTCAGAGCAATGGGAAAGTATTGTGTCTGGTACCAGAATAGATCACTAGGCAGGTGGCCCGTGAATCACATATGAAGTCAAGCACGAGGAATAACTTGACAACAAGGTATATAAAAGAGTCAGATTTCGATCCTGTGGAACTGTGGGTTATGGGCCCACCATGTGGGTAAAAGTAGGAAGAGGGGTGACGTCTTGCACGATCATGTAAGCAAGGCATGTCAGGGGATAGCCTGTCAGTTATGTCGGCAACAACATCGGTACCAAGGGCGGGGGACGAAGAGAACCATTTTCCTGCTCGTTGAACGAGGCGGACCAATAGGCAAAGTTCTCGTTCATCGGTGGTTACCGGAATGTCGTCAACAATAGTACCAGGTTCTTACTAACAGAGTTGTACACCGAGGTGCTTACAAAAGCAGGAGAATATTACTGCTTAGATCATATAGATCACAAGAAAGATTAAACCAAAACAATGGAAAGGAAAACATATGTATCAGATTAAACAGAACAATGGAAAGGAAAATGTGCTTAAACACATATTTTAGGGGTATATCCTTCCCAAGGACAAGCAAAACATGATTTCCTTGACAGGATATAATGTAGAAAACCCTTTAGGTAAGGGGGGGGGGATTTCATGACATTACCCATAGAGTGGTGTTTGGGTAATTGAGCAGGAAACATTTAGCATTGGGCTTCAAATGTTCTCTTTGAAAATCGGAGTACCTCAGACATGCTTCGAGATAGCATTGGCATGGTCTTGAATCAAAGGTCAGACTCTGGATACATGAAGGGATTCATCATTAAGCCAAGGAGAGGATGAGGAGGTGGCTGATGGACTCAACAATAATTCAACGAGGTATCCAAAAGATGGATTTCCACCGTCATGTGAACAAGGAGATAACATTTGTCGGATCAAATGATATAATGATGTATGCTCAAGGAAAAACATACACAATAAAACACTAGTTGAAAAGGGTGCCCAAAGTATGGCCTTAGGTAGCATGATCAATGTCAGAAAGGTGATCCAACAACCAATAGTCTAAGAATGAAATATCGACCATTAACTTGAAAGCAATAGGGTGCTAGAGACACGAACAAGTTTGTGTTGAACAGAAGGCAATAAAGTGGTCGATGGTAACACAAATCATCGAGGGCAAGGAGGGTACTTATCATCATGAATTCAATCGATATCTTGGAAGGGGTCAAAATGTTGATGATGATCACGACACATTTGTCGAGAGGTTTCAAGAAGATGTAACCGATCGGTGATGACATCAAGTCAACATAATGATGAAGCGAGAAGCTATTGAGACCATAGGTACGACACAAACTTGAAATCAAGCTTGTCATTCAAGGACAATTGTTATGACGAGGAAGATCGATGTAAGATTAGCTCACCTCAAAAAATTTGCTCTAGAAAGAAGGACCAGATAGCACAGTTAAAATTGGCATGACAAGGATATAGCCGAGCAGGCTAGGAATGACGTGATCGAGTTCAAACTCGTAAGTCACGAAGGTTACCAAGATTTGCTTAATCGTGGTGCGGACTTCAGTCAGTTATCGGTGTCTTTGAGTGTTTAATAACTCAGAGCCCGTGAAAAATTGGAATCAGTGAGAATGTAGCACTTGATGAAGAACTCATAAGAAGTAGGCAGTTCCATGATAATCTCGAGATACTAGGGGGTAATACTCGACGACAGATCATATTAGAGGTTGGACTAGGGTAATGCTCTGCAGAAGACAAGTGCTCAAATTTGCACGAGAAATGGAATCAAGGAGAAACATGGTCGGAACCATGTCCATAGATACAAGATGAACTTATAACAAGGGGATAATTATTTTAAGAGAAGCTTCCATGATAAGGTATACATCGTTTCCATGGGCATGAACACAGGGTTCAAGGTCAACTCCCACTTCTCCAATGCATAACCTTTCATTCACTTCTCATTTTCGAAGGAGTTGCAGTGTTGAAATTTTATCTGGTGAAGCACCAGAAGAGTATGACTCGTGAAAACTTTCGAGTTCACACGGTTTTAGAGAAGGTATAGGTTCAACCCATCGGGGCATCTTAGAAACATATACCACAAGCTTCAAGAGTAAATATCACCAGCTCGAAAGTAAAGCATGGTTGACAAAAGCAGAGGCTACAATTTACCAAAGGCATTTCATACCCGTGGAAAGGCTCACAAGGTTATTGAATATGAAGGACACTGTCGGATAATAAATTCAACAAAGGATCTGAAAGTCCATAACGAAGCTGATGTGAGCACCAACACACAATCAGAGGAAGAAAACAATGCAAGGGCATTGGCTTATAGAAACAGCTGACTAATCCAAAGCTCAAACGCAAAGGAATTATGATTTCCAAATCATTGGATCAGAAGAAAACGCTCTGATTAAGGATGGATAAGTTGAGTAATCATAGGGGCACAATCGACGACAAATGGATTGGTCAAGATCCAGCTCATGTTTAAAATGACGCCTGAGCCGGAAGGATGAATTCTAGGAACTGGCCGAAGATTGCGAGCAACCGCAACATATTGAATCAACGGACTCAAAATGATAATGACAAAGGATGTCAATAAAATTACTAGACTTATGGGATTAACCATAATGTAAGTAAGCAAGAATTTCAAGATCAAACGGCTCCTGAGGATTTTCGGAGATCGAATGGTATTTTGAAGAATTTCGTGAAATACATGTATCCACTGGGGATGAGCGGATACTTGATAAGTGTGAGATATTATTCGTAGGGTTATCCAGGTTGCAAAGAACTGCAAGAGCAGTGGGCACAGAGTATTTTCGGAACAAGAGAGAGAATTTTGGGGTATCTTGTAATAACAGGATTCACTGGGGATGAATGTAAGAATAACAACTGCAAGTAGTTCCATAAGGGTTGGCGGTGGAAGGGGAATTGCAAACGCGATGAACACAAGTTCTCGGGTTAACATCGGAGAGTAACTTCAGGGTCTTCACGTGCAGCAAACGATCATCAGTAATAAGGGGCTCTCTGGGTGAAAGTGATAACGAGATCCTAATGTTAGATTTAGAAAAATTCGTTTAACCTGGGTAGGAGAGAGTTCAGAGTCCCAGAGTAAGGATTGAGGAGTAAAAGATCCTAATACCACCCAGATGGCGACGTGGGCCCGTAAGGCACACAACCATGTTAGTAAAAGTTTTTGTAATGTCTAGACTCGACTTCGGCCAAGGAGTGTGGAAGGGGGATTCCTACAGGCAGTCGGCTCTGATACCAACTTGTGACGCCCCCGATTTAATCATACACTAATCATACGCAAACATGTATGGTCAAGATCAGGGACTCATGGGAAGATATCACAACACAACTCTACAAATAAAATAAGTCATACAAGCATCATATTACAAGCCAGGGGCCTCGAGGGCTCGAATACAAGAGCTCGATCATAGACGAGTCAGCGGAAGCAACAATATCTGAGTACAGACATAAGTTAGACAAGTTGCCATAAGATGGCTAGCACAAACTGGGATACAGGTCGAAAGAGGCGCATGCCTCCTGCCTGGGATCCTCCTAAACTACTCCTGGTCGTCGTCAGCGGGCTGCACGTAGTAGTAGGCACCTCCACTGCAGTAGTAGCCGTCGTCAACGGTGGCGTCTGGATCCTGGGCTCCAACATCTGGTTGCGACAACCAGGTAGAATGGAAAGGGGGAAAAGAGGGAGAAAAGCAACTGTGAGTACTTATCCAAAGTACTCGCAAGCAAGGATCTATACTACATATGCATGGGTATATGTGTAAAGGGCCATATCAGTGGACTGAACTGCAGAATGCCAGAATAAGAGAGGGATAATTAATCCTGTCGAAGTCTACGCTTCTGGCAGCCTCCGTCTTGCAGCATGTAGAAGAGGGTAGACTGAAGTCCTCCAAGTAGCATCGCATAGCATACACCTAACCGATGATCCTCCCCTCGTCGCCCTGTGAGAGAGCAATCACCGGTTGTATCTGGCACTTGGAAGGGTGTGTTTTATTAAGTATCCGGTTCTAGTTATCATAAGGTCAGGGTACAACTCCAAGTCGTCCTGTTACCGAAGATCACGGCTATTCAAATAGTTTAACTTCCCTGCAGGGGTGCACCACATAACCCAACACGCTCGATCCCATTTGGCCGGACACACTTTCCTGGGTCATGCCCGGCCTTGGAAGATCAACACGTTGCAGCCCTACATAGGCACAACAGAGAGGTCAGCACGCTGGTCTAAATCCTATGGCGCAGGGGTCTGGGCCCATCGCCCTTTGCACACCTGCACGTTGCGAACGCGGCCGGAAGCAGAACTAGCCCCCTTAATACAAGAGCGGGCTTACGGTCCAATCCGGCGCGCGCCACTCAGTCGCTGACATCACGAAGGCTTTGGCTGATACCACGACGTCGAGTGCCCATAACTGTCCCCGCGTAGATGGTTAGTGCGTATAGGCCAGTGGCCAGACTCAGATCAAATACCAAGATCTCGTTAAACGTGTTAAGTATCCGCGAACGCCGACTAGGGCCAGGCGCACCTCTATCCTAGGTGGTCTCAACCTTCCCTGTCGCTCTGCCACAAAGTAACAGTCAAGGGCCGTCGAGAACCTAGGCCCACCTCTACCGGGATGGAGCCACCTGCCCCTTCAGCCCCCAACTCCGAACAGTACCATAGGTAATGTAATAGTGCAAAGTATATAGTATATGCCCATGATCACCTCCCGAAGTGATCACGGCCCAGTAGTATAGCATGGCAAACAGACAAGAGTGTAGGGCCACTGATGGAACACTAGCATCCTATACTAAGCAGTAGGATAGCAGGTAATGGTAACAACAGTAGTAGCAAGGATAGGCTATGCATCAGGATAGGATTAACGGAAAGCAGTAACAAGCTACACTACTCTAATGCAAGCAGTATAGGGAAGAGTAGGCGATATATGGTGATCAAGGGGGGGGGGCTTGCCTGGTTGCTCTGGCAAGAGAGAGGGATCGTCAACACCGTAGTCGTACTGGGTAGCAGCGGCGTCAGTCTCGGCGTCTAGCGGAAGAAGAGGGGGGAAGAAACAGTGATACAATGCAAACAGATGCATAACGAAGCATGACAAAGCAAAGCGTGATGCTAGGCGTGCCCTAACGCGGTAAGAGGTGATACCGGGGAAGGGGGGAAACATCCGGGAAAGTATCCCCGGTGTTTCACGTTTTCGGGCAGAGGAGCCAGAGGGGGAAACTTGCAAGTTTGCTATGCTAGGGATGCGTGGCGGACGAACAGACTGCGTATCTGAATTCGTCTCGTCGTTCTGAGCAACTTTCATGTACAAAACATTTTCATCCGAGTTATGGTTTATTTTATATTATTTTCCAAAGTTTTAATTCATTTTCTAGAATTACTGAAATTCTGCTAAGTCCTCAGTTTTAAACATCATTTAGCTGTTTTCCAGAGGCTATAACTAGTCTTCTATTCATCCTATGAATTGGTGCCTTATAACAATATTGATCACTTTCCTATGGTCTACAAGATGGTAACAATTGCATCATTGTTAGATCCATGTAACTTGTTTATTTTCTGCTCCAAAGTTGCTATGGCAGTATATCTGTTTTTAGTTCTGCCAGTTAACAGAACATAGAATTTTGTCATTTTCATAGGAATTAATCCAGGCAACTTTTGGATTTGGTCCAATGGAAAGAATTGAACCTTGTCAAGTGTACTACCCGCACATATTTATTTTAGCCATGTTGAGCTTTGTTTAGATCATGTTTTGAGGCTGTTCAGGAGGCTAACCAGTGTAGTTTTAGAAAAGCTAGCAGCTGCTACAGTAACTGAATGTTACTGTAGCAGCGCTACACTAGTAGCAGTATGCAAGCAGCGACACTCGGGGCAGCGATGCAGCAGGGCTGTGGCTAGGCACGCGAGCGAGCGAGGCGCTGGCGCGACAGCAGGGGCGAGCGGGTGCGCGTGTGGCGGCAGAGGCTGCATTCGCAAGGGCGCGGGCGCGGCCACGCATGAGCGGGAGAGCGCGGGGACCGCGCGGGCGCTGGCTGGACGCGGCGGACACGGCCGGCGTAGGGCTACGGTGAGCGCGGTCGCAGGCGGCCGGCAGCAGCGGATGCGGTAGCAGGCAGGCGTGAGCAGTGCCAGGGCAGCGGCGGGGAAGCAACTCGCAGGGCCGAGCGGGCAAGCCTAGCGCAGACAGTGGGCGCGGCGCGCGGTTGCCGGGGCGCGGTCAAGCAGGAGAGGAATGTGCGAGGTACGGGGACGACGGCGACGAGCTGCAGCGACGGCGGTGGCGAGGCCAGGGCGCGGCTACGCGTGCGCGGGGCGCAACTCAATGGCGGGACGATGGGCTCGCGGCCATGAGCAGGATATGCGCATCACGGAGCGGCCATGGACGAGCTCGGGGACGGCAGTGGCAACAGAGGGCAGCGGCTAGCGAACGAAATCGGGGCTAGCGGCGCGTACGAGCATGGGAAAAAGGCGGGGATCAAGAGAGGAGCTCACTTCGGGGCTGTAGGGCAAGTCAGTGGGCTCGGGGATGCCTTGGGGACGACGAATCGATGATGAGGTTGTGCGGTGGCCGACGGGGAAGACAACGACCAATCCGGCGGTGGTGTCGATGCAGGCGCGATCCGGTCTCGTAGACGACGTAGGCGACTCAGACGGTCAAGGTGGACAAGTCCTCAGGCGATGGCAATGACGGTGACCGAGCGGGCAAGGGAACCCGTGGCAACGGCGGCTCGGTTCCTCGCAGGGGAAGAAGAAATCGAAGCGAGGGGGAAAGTGAGCGGGGTTAGGGTTTGTGGGAGGGGACGAGGCGGCCGGTGGTACCCTTATCCATGCCGGGGTCGGTCGGATGCTCGACGTGTGGAGGATCCATGCCATGGACGTTCCGTGTGCGTCCAACGCGTCCATGTGAACAGGAGGTCAAGGACGAGGTGATAGTGGGCTGGGCCACGAGCAGTAGAGGTGATGGGCCAAGGGGACAGTGCCCCGGCTATCCCTTTCTTTTTATTATTACTTTTCTGTTTTGTAATTTTCTCCTCTGTTTTGTATTTTGTTTTGCTAATATTTGATGTTTGTTAAACGTGAAAACTTGCACATAAATCTAGCATAATATTGGGGCGTTGCACAAAAACTTTCAGAGCATTTGAAAATGTTTAAATATTTTTAGAAATTCAAAAGGTCAAATATTTTGATGTTGATCCTCTTAATTAATTACCAGGGGTAATTTGGGAATTCAAACGAGGTTGGTTTCAACGTGATAATTACTTAGGAATTTTATGGGCCATCACCAACATTTTTGTTTTACTGTTTGAAAACTTTTATTTTTTTCTTTGTTTGCTTGATTTTGAATTTGAATTTGAATCGGTTTCAAACTAAGGCGAGATTAGCAACAGTAATCGAAGTGACGTGGCATCATTAGCAGAGAATTATTGTAGCTTAATTATCCGGGCGTCACACATGTCTGATGAGTAGCGCGAGCAAACAGATGTTTTGTGTGACCGTTTTGACCCAAAGATGGTTTCGAATCGAAAAACGTTCAACATAAAAATTGTCCATCTCGTCTAAACGAGTAAATATGCTTTTGGGCACATTTTCATCCGAGGACGTTTACTACCACAAAAAAGACTCATAAGGTGCAGCCAGTTTAAACTGAACAGTTTTAGAAAGTTCGGACAAAACCAATCCGAATTTGACTAGAGTTTTGGACGTGAATCCAAGCCTTTTTCTTGCACGGGAAGTACAACCGCCTCTTATGTACCTAAGGGCCGACGGCCGATTGAACAACACACAATCGAACAAATCCCTCTACCACTTATACCTTTACTTTTATCTTCTCCCTTTGGTCTTCTTCTTCCTTGTTCTTCGTGTGTTCTTCTTGTTGTAGGGCGGCGAACCTCGAGGCCCTATGGGTGTTCAGGCTGACCTAGGGCAGCCCATAGTCGCGTGCGTCCAGACGGGGTCCCTCTCCGGCACGTGGGATTTTGGGTCCTCAAAAGCACCCGCCGGATTGCCTGCGTACCACGCTTCCGGGCAGGTCTCGTTAGACGTGAGTTGCGCTGCATCACCCCCGGCGTTGAGGGTACACGATGACGTGTTCGTGTGCGAAACACTTTTTGGCGACTTCGCTGGGGATGAAGCCTTGAACAGTCTCTAGCTCGTTCTTGTTACGAAGAGATCGTCATATAGGGTTTGCAATCTACAATGGTAATAGGAATATCCAATTCCCTACTGTAGATGCAAATAATTCATATGGTGTTAATAGATCGTTCAATGAGTATACTCTATCGGCCAGCCCTAGTTTTTCCAATCATGCATCTAATTACGTGCAAAGGCCGATTCAAAGTAATTACATGCTTCAGCTTCTTATGATACTAGTAACATGTACCATATGTACTCCAACTCTCATGCATCGGCCAACCCCACAAATCGTTATCCTGATGAAAAACATGATGAGTTTGTTCGATCAAGTTGAAACACCTCGTGTATGAACTTCCAATAGCATGCGGCAAAGTGTTTCATCTTTTTATTCATCGGCAACTAATTTGCAAGATACTAGTTCAACCATGCCGATGGATGGGAGAACTGGCCATGCTACTACTAGCTATTCGGCCAATTACTCTCAACTATCATATGCTACACCTCTTGTTAGTAAATTTTCAGCATCGTACGCAACTGTAGATGTTCATAATTCGGCCCCGCGCATTCATGGTCATAGCCGAATAAGTGAAAAATTTGCAGAAACACATGTGTCGTCATCTAATACTGTAGCATATAATACATGCTCTATGCAATTTGAGAATTTCAGCAACACTCACGAATCGTTGCCGAAAGAATATGAAAGTATTGCGGAGAAATCCCTTCCAGAAGCGGTTGTGGCTGCATTAAAAAAGAACTTGGCACAAAACAAGAGGATTAGTGCTCTTTGCTTTGAACAATATGAAAAGGGGTTGTTTCATGATTATGCTGCAATAAAGGCTAGAGTTCTGCAAGAAAATGAAACTTCATCAATTTATAGAATTGGCGAAAGAACATATGGTTACACAACAGTGCATACACGTCCATCTTGTACCGCAACATATTATGCACCCACTACACAATTGCAAAATTTCGGCAACACTAACAATTTATTGCCGAAAGTTCCGAAAATCATTGGGGGGGGGCAAACTAATCTAAAGCAGGCTGAAATTGAGATGGGAGTTAAAGCTTTGTGCGATAGGGTGCAAGTACTTTGCCAAGAGAGAATTGATAGGGAATTAGCTCAAAGAAAAGAAGCCTTGCCAATTGATGTAACCGGTGAAAAGAATGATGATTCAGAAACTAAAAGTGCTTCGGTTTAAAAAGCCAAATCAAGTAGTATATATTTCGAATCCATCAAATCCAAAGAGGCAAGCATCACTGAGAAAGCGCATGGCAAGCATAGGAAAACAGTGGTGCTTGATTTTTATGAAGTTAATGGAACCTACTTACTGCCCTATGAGTTCCGTGTCGTAGAAATTGACAAGCCTCGAGGAGAAGAGCAAGTAGCTGAACAAAGTTCGGCTGACAAGGATCTTCAAAGTAATGATGCACGAAATCAAGAAAAAGATGATGATAAGGCGTTGGGGAGCCATCCAAAGATGGAGCAATATATTGTTCAAGTCACACCACCATCATGCTCTTCCAACATATTTGAAGAGGTATGCCTAGCAAGTAATTTACCTGTTTCCATATTTGGTCGCAACTTCATAGTTGATGCATCTATTAGAAAAATCCTCATAAGTTATTTTGAAAGACCAATAAGAAGGGTAATTTACTTGTTAGTAATAAAATTGTTATTGAGCATATCGGTCAACCCATTGCACCATTTATAAAGACCGATAGTGACTTATTGTTGCAGCCAATGCTTTCCCTATTGCTTTATCTAAAGTTCATATCTAACTAGGTAGCTTTGCTTATTTATTACTTGGCTTGCATTTGGTCTCAATTGAGACATGTATGCTCTAATATTTTCGTTTCAGAAATATAAATCCAAGGTTAAATTCTTTTGAGAAAACCGATGCTATTATGATATCTTACCGAAAGACATCGGATATAGAGTGCAAAACACATTGCATAGCCGGATGGAGAGATTACAACTCTGAACCATTCGTTTTCTTACCTCCAAAGTTGTTCTCATACCAAGATCGGCTAGAAAACAAGAAGTATACCTTCAATTCAAGCATGTGTGATCAAATATTTGATTTGTTGCTGAAAAATAATTACATAAGAATTCTTGATCACCATGTCAAGCCATCAATTCAAGGACGAATGAATTGTAGGTTGCATCATTCGTTCAAACATAATTTTGAGGATTGCAATATGTTTCACCAAATAGTCAAATCGACCATTGATAAGGGACAATTGAGAATTGTTGAAACACCAAAGATGACCAGTCTATTATGATTGGTCTTGATGGCAAAAAGTTTTTGCATCAGCTACTTCAAGCCGATCCATCTAAAGAGAAGGTAAAAACTACAGGTGACGGGATCAATCTTTCGAGTAAAGAATTTGTTGAAGAGCACAATGAACATAAACTTGATGGTGAGAATTCCATTAAAGCTACAATGAAGAAGCCAAGGACTGGGGGGCAACAAGAAAATCCAATGATCGAGGAAACCAAACCAAAAGAAAACAAAGGCCAGAATAAGCGCAAGTGTAAGAAATCAAAATAACTTTCGCTGAACTATTGGATAAATATCAAAAGAAGAGTGAAGAGAAGAATGCTTATCAGCCAAATCATGCAAAGAAACCAAGATCACCCCCAAGGCACAAATATGAGGATCAGTATTGGCAAAGTGAGAATCTTCACGCAACATATTCATATCCTTATTTTGGGCCGCCAATGCCAAAGTCGTGGATGCCTCCCTATGCTCATGTAGATCCATATGCAACATGGGACATGTATGATACAAGGGCACATTCTCCATCTTATTTTAGACCATCTCATCAATATTATGCAGTTTCGAGAAGATCAACATTTGAACAATCACATGTTAAAGACCATTTCAATCATAAGGAATAGGTCCAGAGCTCAAGGAAGAAGAAAGAGGTGGTGAAGCAAGTTTACCGTGTTAAAAGAGATGGTCGTAAGAGTGCAACTTCAGATTTGATCTCAAATGAAAAAAGAGGCCATTATAGTGTTGGCATTGGCTACTAAAGGCAATGAGATGAAGCAACCAATTATTGAGAGTCAAAGTGCCAAATCTGAAGAAAAGAAGTTGAGAGTGCACAAGGCCAAAAAGGAATTGTCATTGGTCAAGATAGAATCACAGCCGAGATGCCCACTCGGCTTATCATATTGGCAAAAGAAGAAATTACAAAATCTTAGGGCACAAGAGCTGAGACAGAAGAACATGGTATGGGTTCCCAAGAGGATCAATCATAACAAAAATGATGTGCATACTTCTATTGCAACAAGTACAATAAAAGGGAAGAAAGAGAAGAATGGAAGAAACAAACAATTAAGCCAAAGGTGTGCATCACAACATCAAAATCTTCGGTTAGCACATCATCCATTTTCTTCAACAATGCCATTGATGCCTTTGCCATGGAATTCGTCCATAGGTATGATCAATTACCCTCCATGGATTTATTTTGATCCATGGATGCAACATAATTTTCTATATGATGACATGGTATTACGAAATCACTATACATTTTGTTAGTTACATTTTTTACTAATACAAAGGGGCCGGATATTTTATTGCTATTTCATTTGTTTATTTCAGCTATACATACTTTGGTGGGTGAATTCTACATGGACCTCATGGTAATGGCCGATATTTATCTATCACCCTAAGAATATATCTAAGAATGGCCGGTGTGGTATTCTAACATCGTCCTTAGTTTGAGTAGAGATTGAGATAAGTGCTTGCATAGAAAATTTTCAAACTGATGCCATTGAAGATATTATGCATAGACCAATTCAGCAAAACTGCAAAGTGAACTTATGTTTTGATTAAGTGTGCTTTGGCTTATTAGTTTTTAGAATTTACGTAAGGCCAAATCTTGGTTGATTTTATTACTGAGCATCATATTGACATCATGGATAGTATTGGTTTTAGCTTTTTCTCTCTAGTACCATGGAGATTTTATATTGGCGGTTAAATTTGTAGCAATGGCCAAGGTGTGGGTGTTGTTTATATCTCCTTATGGTGCTATTTTGTGAAGCCTCACGCCGCTTAAAATTTTTATGCACAAATGATCAAAGCCGAATACGCATTGTTATTCAGATTGGAGCTTTTCCTTGCTATAGCTGCTATACATATTGAGGCTTCCGGTGATTCGTTATTGGTAGTGCAACAAATATCCAATGGTTATCAATGTTTTGAAGAATCACTTTTAGTTTATCTTGAGGTATCTCTAGACGTAAAAATTGCCTTGGGTTATTTTAATATTCATCATATATCTAGGCATGAAAATTGGAGAGGGTTGGCATAGCAAACATACAGGTACCATGTTGGTCATGGTGTATTGCACGTCTATCAATAGCCGATGCTTGTTCTTGCCAACATAGGTAAGGCCGAGTTGGAGCTCACCACCTCGGCCACTAATGAAACTTTAATGCAGATGAAGTAATGATTGGAGGAAGTTCATTCTTGATTATCTGTAAAATCCTAGCAAAAGTGTGAACACTATGGTTCGGAGGATGGTTTTGACCTATGGAACCTTATCACCGGATTGTTATAGAAGTTGAGAAGTTTTCACCCAAGTTTGCATCAAGAGGATCAAACAAGCAATGTAAGATATATACTTATCATCCTAAGAACATGCAAAATGGCCGATGGAGTGTTGACATCGTCCTTAGAACAAGCTATGTGCAAATTATTTTTTGGCACACAAGCTTTGCCGAAAAACAGGGGGCATGTGTTGACACCAGATTTTGGCATGGTCAAAAAACAATTATGATGGCCACAAATGAAAAAGTGCTCAAAGTGATAAAGTTATGTATCGTCAAAAGGAGAAACTTTGATATTTGGGCCATAGCCATCCGATCTCATCTCTAAGGCAGAAGTTGTGTTCGAAGTACTGAGATTTTATATTCAGAACACTATTTGGCAGATTACGCCCCCAAGACGGTCTCATATGGAAAAATGATCTAAATGAATTGTCTTCTTCTCGTCGAAACGATCTTCTAATATAAAGATTGTCCCAATCCGAGTTCGTATGTGAAAGTTAGAGCTATTGGAATGCAGCCCTATTAGGAGGCGAAATATGGCGCGCCCCACGAGACACATGTCTGATGGGTAGCGCGAGCAAACGGATGTTTTGCGTGACCATTTTGGCCCAGAAGATGACTTTGAATCGAAAAATGTTCAACTTGAAAGTTGTTCGTCACGTCGAAACGAGTAAATATGCTTTTGGGTGTGTTTTCATCCGAGGTCGTTTACTGCCACAATAAGACCCGCAAGGTGCAGCCAGTTTAAACCGAACAGTTTTGGAAAGTTCGGACAAAACCAATCCGAATTTGACTAGAGTTTTGGACGTTAATCCAAGAATTTTCCTTGCACGGGAAGTCCAACCGCCTCTTATATAACTATGGGGTGACGGCCGATTGAACAACACACAATCGAACAAATCTCTCTACCACTTTTACCTTTACTTTTATCTTCTCCATTTGTTCTTCTTCTTCCTCGTTCTTCGTCTGTTCTTCTTGTTGCAGGGCGGCGAACCTCAAGGACCTAGTGGTGGTCAAGCCGACCTAGGGAATCCCATAGCCGCCGCGTGTCCAGATGGGGTCCCTCCCAGGCGTGTGGGGTTTCGGGTCCTCAAAAGCACCCACCGTATTGCCTGCGTACCGCGCTTCCAGTCGGGTCTCCTTCGACGTGAGCTATGGTGCATCACCACCGGCGTCGAGGGTACACGGTGACGTGTTCATGTGCGAACACGATGACCGCTGAATACATTGACCTGTTTAGTTGCACACACGTCAATTCCCAGTTAAGTAGTTTGGAATTCCAGTTAATTATCGGTGTCTCAGTAATGCGAAATTGAAACATGTAGAAGAGCATTTAGAGAAGCGGCTGAGCAGTTGGAAATGCAAGTTTCTCTCCGTTGAAGAACGGTTGGTTTTTGATTAACTCTGTCCTCACAATATAGTTTTCTATATGCTCGTTTTTTTAACTTTCAAAAGGGTACCTGCAAAGGCTGAATTATTTCAGGTAAAAATTCTTTTGGTAAAGATACAGTGATTTTTTTAACCAAATGGAGTGTGGTTTTGTAGGCCAAAAGACCAAAGTGGTCTAGGTATTCATGGCCTTCGTGTAAAAAATGATGCATTAATCAGTAAATAGTTGTTCAAACTACTTACTGAGGGCGATGTCTGGCAAACCTTATTGCATAGTAAATATCTTGGCCAAAAGTCTCTGTGATGCGGGGCATTCTCCGGTCATCCCCATGGACATGTCATCATGACACAAGGCACCAAAGTGGACTGATGACAAGGTCTCCTGCAAGAGCTATCAAAACCGAAGTGAACTCCCTTGTTGTTTAACTCCTTTTGAATCACATGGAACATGGCTACTACCTCAAGCGAAGAAACTTTGTGTGCTCAGGTATCAAGAAGCCAGCCATGGAGAAGCTAAGGACATATAACCCACAAGTATAGGGGATCAGTTGTAGCCTCTTTCGGTAAGTAAGAGTGTCGAATCAAACGAGGAGCTAAAGGTATAACAAATATTCCCTCAAGTTCTATCGACCACCGATACAACTCTAAGCACACTTAGCGTTCGCTTTACCTAGAACAAGTATGAAACTAGAAGTACTTTGTAGGTGTTATAGGACATGTTTGCAAGATAATAAAGAGCATGTAAATAAAAACTAGGGGCTTTTAGATAAATAAACAATTAAGTTAGTATAGCGAGTGTGGAAAAGTGGTGGTAGGAGTTGCGGAATTGCCCCTAAGCAATTGACTATGTTACTAGACCGATAGCAAGTTTTATGTGGGAGAGGCCATTGCTAGCATGTCATCCCTTACTTGGAATTCTATGCACTTATGATTGAAACTATTAGCAAGCATCCGCAACTACTAACGTTCATTAAGGTAAAACCCAACCATAGCATTAAGATATATATTGGTACCCCTTCAATCCCGTATGCATCAATTTCTATGCTAGGCTGAATCTTCTATCACCCTTGCCCTCCAATATGTAGTCCTATCAACATACAACTAACCCTGTGGTGTGATCCACACACGCGCTCATATGATGGGCACCAAAGGACAGCAACATAACCACATGCAAATTAAACCACTCATAGCAATTCACCAATCACCGACAGGACAACAAAAAATCAACTCAGACATCATAGGATGGAAACACATCATTGGATAATAATATGAAGCATAAAGCACAATGTTCAAGTAGAGGGTACAACAGGTTGCAGGAGAGTGGACCGCTGAATATAGATGGGGGAAGGTGATGAAGATGTTGGGGAAGATGAGGGAGGTGTTGGTGTAGATCGCCGTCACACGATGATTACCCTGACGGCGTTCCGGCGTCGTCCAGAGAGAGGGGGAGAGAGCCCCCTCCTTCTTCTTCCTTGGCCTCCCCCTAGATGGGAGGAGGGTTTCCCCCCTGGTCCTTGGCCTCCATGGCGGTGGAGGGGCGTGTCGTGAAATTGTCACGACAGATGTCCTTAGTGTCAGGACTTAGTTGTGAGGCCAACGCATCTATGTGGTAGCTTGAGAGGGGTTGAGTGGGACGAGAGACGCAAGGTTTTACCCAGGTTCGGCCCCTCACGATGGAGGTAAAAGCCTACATCCTACTTCATTGATATTGATGATGATGATCACGGTTACAAGAGTGCTCTATCTCAAGAGCTATTGTCTAAACCTAACTTGTCCAACTTGTGGAACTTGTGTATCTTTCCCCTTCCGGGGAGCCCTGCCCCTCCTTATATATGTTGAAGGGGCGGTTTACATGTGGAGTCCTATTAGGATTAGGACTAGTCTATCTCTAATACAAACCGGATACAAGTCCAGGTCTTAGCTCCTTGTAAGATAATGTTCCTCATGCCTTTCTCTTAAACCAGCCCACCGTTAAACGTGAACCGGCCTTCTGGGCTTTGGGCCTTGTCATCCGTCGATCCCGCACGCCGGATCACCAGTGAGTCCTAATGACCAGGTGGGTTGCTTGTAAACCGCCAGGTCAGGGCGGGTCGCCAGTAACTCGCCAAGTGTCAGCGGGGTCTTCAGATAAACCGCCAAGTCCGGCCGGGTTAACTTCCGGCCGGTTTACACCGCGGGGTATATCCCCAACATTAGCCCCCAAGTTTAGCTTGGATTTATTCATGGTAAACTTATGCTGCAAAATAAACACAAGAACAAATTTGACAGGTTATGCTCCGGGTTAAGAATTGTAAACCGGTACCTGATCATCCTTAAGTCCTTGTTATTTCCTCCTTCTGGGAAATCCGGGTCAACAGACCAGCTTCATAATCAATTTGCCATCATTGGCTTGTCACCGAGAAATATTGTGAAGAATAACTCCTTTGACTCAGCTCCACCGGTTTAAGAAATATGGGTCTGAAAATATTTATCTGATATTCAGCCTGTTTGAAGATGTAAAACTTGCCGGTTTAATATTACCAAAATGGCCGGTTTATAAATATTGATGGCGCCGGGTCATAATTGTTGTCGACACCGGGTCATGTAATTGATCTTCCTGATTTTCTCAAAACTGATAAAATGAAGATGTTCCTCCTTTATATGCATAATACCTGTAGCCCCCAAGTCTTAAGAGGAGAACATAGTGATAACTTAAGACTTACTCCAATAAGTGTTTCAACCTTGAAGAAATCCGATTAGTTCATCTCAATCATATAAACTGAATACTCCATATATGTAGCCCCCAAGTGCCGGGTTGTCATGCTTGGAGCAACCTGGGACTTGTAATTTCCCGATGCTCATAAAAAACTTCAACCACTGTAGCCCCCAAGGGTCGGGTCATTATGTAAAGAATGAGCAAGGACTTTGAAAATATGATCATGTAGACTTTAACAGCAACATGTAGCCTCCGAGGGCCGGCTCAGTAAGATAATATTGAGCCGAGACTTTATATATACTTCACTGAGAATAATATTATATTATGTAACTCCCATCATGGGGCCTTGAATTGTTGACAGGAGCAATTGGTAGCCCCCAAGGGCCGGCTCATTATAATATGATGAGTCGGGTCTTCAATAAGACTAGTAAAAATGACTTTGCATTAGCCCCCAAGTGTCATGGTGCATGCTTGCAGCGACATGAGACTTGCATGTAATCTCAATTTGAATAATGTAGCCCCCAAGTGCCGGGTTGTAAGCCTGCAGCGACTCGGGACTATTCCTTCCATTGTAGAATAAATCATATCCTTTGATAAAATAGTAGACATTGCGCTATAGCGACTTTGAAAACCTTAATAATAAAAATCTAGCCATGTTGGCTATTCAAGATAATATAATCCGGTATGAAAACCTTATTCATTCAATATCATAATGAAATTTCAGCCAAGTTTGGCTATTTGAATAATATAACCCAATGATTTATAAGCGCATGATTCCAATGGCGCAATCCAAATATATACTGGCGACTTATTGTCCAAAGCCAGGCCGGTTTAACAAACCTGTTTCTGCATACAACAAGTTTAAAGTGTCCTCGCGGTTTACCGCCGGACGGGTCATAATACCCAACATATAACCCGGGTTTATAACCAAGGCTGCACTTAAGAATAATCAAATATGAAATATATCATACCTGTGACATTGAATCACATTGTTGGTTTTACCAACTTTTTGTAGTAAGGGTGATAACCCAAATCTTGAGTACTGATAACTCCTTCCATATTGTGCCGGTTTATGATAAAACCGTGCCGGGCTGTGATAAACACCGTGTTACTCCATAAGAGGATGTTAACAACAAGGATCAAACCGGGCGAATAGTCTCCGGATTGACGTGAACTGTGTTCCGTCAATTGATTGGTTGAAAACTTTGTCGGTTTTAAAAAGAACGCAATAAAAAAGAAAAAATAATCTGGCAAAGAAAAAAATGTGAAGCAAAAAGCAATGAGAAAACCATTTGCAAAAAAGATTTATTTGAGCTGATCAAATGGCGTTACCATGGCCGAACACGACCAAGCTCCCGTTAGGTGTAACTATGGTTCTAGTCAGCCAGGTCCCCAAATGAAACCGTGGCAGTTATGCCGACCAAGTGGCATGGCCATGGTTCGGGTTCGACCAAGCCCCCAAGTGATTCTGTGGCCTTAGGCCGGTCAAGAGGCATGAGTGGGTCAGACGTGACCAAGTCCCCAAGTGATCTAGTGGCTCTCGCCTATCAAGAGGTATGGTATTGGTTCGGACACGACCAATCCTCCAAGTGATATAACACAATGCTTTTAAAAAGCAAACTCAAGGGGTAAACCGGAGGCCGCTTTAGAACAACTCCGTGTAACCACACATGATGTCAAAGAACAGAGGCCCCGCTTTATGAAGCAGAAGCCCCCATGTGATCAATAATATGTCAGGCCAGTAAGGCGGGATACCCATGTTTGAACCGCGCATCATGGCAGTAGGTCCTCTTTGGCAATTTTTAACTTTTTGCAAGAGATAAATTCTTCTTGAACCGGATGTTAAACCGGATATTGAGAGCTTCAAAGCTTTGTGATTTAATTTGTCCTACATTGAAGAACTTGCAAGACAAAGTAATGGCTCCTCTTTTTTTAAAAGAAAGGAATATATAATATAAAAATATACCGGATGGATTTCACCTGATGCGTCAGGTCAGAGATTATCACCGCGGAGTTGATGATCACCGGGTGAAGCTGAAATTACCCGCAGGTGAGTCGGCCGAGGGAGCTAAGCAGATGAGCCGGCCCGGTGTTGTAAACCGGCGCGGACGAGCAAATTGTCCTCCACGTTGTAGACCGTGAGGGTGGACGGGCGAGTTGTCCGTGTCGTCGTGAACCGGTACGGACGGGCGAGTTAATCATAGGCACTGTCCCGACAAGCTTATGTAATCCGGGTCGTAAGGGCGGCATCTTGTACGTGTCCATTCACCGTGTAATGTAGCACGGACGAACACCGGGCAGGGCGTTGCCAGCACATGCTCCGCACACATGATATAAACCACGTTTATAATGAATAATTGTCCTGCATATCAAAATATACGGTCGAAAGTAATTGTTCCTTTTATAAAAACAATATATGTCAACAAAATAACTTAGATAAACATCACCTGACTTGTCTGGACAACGGATGGTCCATATACATAGCGTCCATGAATAATCCACGGTGACTCCGGTGGCACTTTAATCACTCTCTTGAGGAGACCTTAAACCGGAGTGGCTCTTGTTTTTGATTCTCATGTAGACGTTGGAGGTTGGTCCTTCACGTGGGTGGCTCGAGCAGTTTTGAGAAGACAAAATTTTGAAGTAGTAGTACCCCTTTGCTTCCTTTCCTCACGTGATAAAATTCCATGACGACCTTGCATCATCTTTTTTTAATCGTAAGCGACAGCAACAACTGCAGATCCGTTACCACCGCTCATTACTTTTTTGCCATCCACCTGCGATGGCAACTTGTGGTGCATTTTGGGCAGGGCGAAGCCGGCTCAGGCCCGGCGGCGAGACAGTGGATGCGCGTATCCCGGCGAGTCGAGGCGGTTTGACTAGGCAATTTTATCCTCTAATGCTTGGTGAATTGATGACGACTTGAAACAGAAGCGACGACGGCTCTCCTACTGCTTAGAAGTTAGAACGGCTTGAAACGGCAGCGGAGGTAGCGGGCGGTTCAAGAACTGCCAGTTCGGAGGCGGAGTCGCGCGGTGGGAGGGCAGCTCGAGACGAGGCCGGGCGTGGCTCGTTGTTGACCCCGACCGAGGGACAGGGCCGGCTCAACCCGGCGGCGGAAGCACCTGCGAAGCGAGGTTGCAGCGGAGGTTGCTTCCGAGTTGTAATCGGTTGTGGCCTTTTTCTCTCTTTATAGTAATTTTCCCTTGAGGATCTGAGTACTGGCACTTGCATCTAATACCCTGGCGATTTGATGTGATGGCTTTGTCTTCACCTTGGCTTCCGTCCAACATGTGAAAAGTACTAGTTGAATTAGTACTTTGAGTGTAAGCGGTGAATTGGGTCTCCCGTGAGGACATAAGTAGCTTGTCAGATTGTTTGCTTCCCAAACCTTGAGATTTGAAGCGATCCTACATACATCAGCTGCTCGGATGCAATCTGCCTTACGCGTAGTTTTTCATCCTGTGCCAAAACGGAGATAGGGTTTGTAGTAACCCGGCGGCAGCAGCGTCTGAGGTGTTACTGCAGAAAAAATTTCTCTGTTCCAACTTCTGGCGACGGTGTAGCGAAAATAGTTCCGGTTCAACGGATCACGTGGTCGCAGAGGCACACAGCACGCAACCCTCGTCATAGGCTTGGTGAACTAGTAGTATGTTGACTTTAGAGAAAAAGCTTCAGTCCGTCTCGGCGGATTAAAAAGTGATCAGATAAACCGCCGGACCGTAGCTATGAAGAGACCGTAAACTTCACTGCTTTGGATTTTGGGAAAATTTTGTATTTTGTTGCTCTGACTCTTCTTCAACTTGAAAAATTGCGAACATCTCGAACCCTAGAAAAAGATCCCTCCAAGAACTCAACACCACCGTGCGCAGGCCCCACGGTGGGCGCCAACTGTCATGGAATTGTCACGGCAGATGTCCTTAGTGCCAGGACTTAGTCGTGAGGCCAACGCATCTATGTGGTAGCTTGAGAGGGGTTGAGTGGGACGAGAGACGCAAGGTTTTACCCAGGTTCGGCCCCTCACGATGGAGGTAAAAGCCTACATCCTGCTTCATTGATATTGATGATGATGATCACGGTTACAAGAGTGCTCTATCTCGAGAGCTATTGTCTAAACCTAACTTGTCCAACTTGTGGAACTTGTGTATCTTTCCCCTTTTGGGGAGCCCTGCCCCTCCTTATATATGTTGAAGGGGCGGTTTACATGTGGAGTCCTATTAGGATTAGGACTAGTCTATCTCTAATACAAACCGGATACAAGTCCATGTCTTAGCTCCTTGTAAGATAATGTTCCTCATGCATTTCCTCTTAAACCGGCCCACTGTTAAACGTGAACCGGCCTTCTGGGCTTTGGGCCTTGTCATCCGTCGATCCCGCATGCCGGATCACCAGTGAGTCCTAATGACCAGGTGGGTTGGTTGTAAACCGCCAGGTCAGGGCGGGTCGCCAGTAACTCGCCAAGTGTCAGCGGGGTCTTCAGATAAACCGCCAAGTCCGGCCGGGTTAACTTCCGGCTGGTTTACACCGCGGGGTATATCCCCGACAGGGCGGGAGCCCCTCCGAGATTGGATCTCTCTCTCTCCCCCCCCCCTCTCTCTCTCTCTCTGTTTCCTTCTGTTTCTGCGTTCCCAGATTCTGGCCTTTCATCGTTTCTTAAATTCTCAGAGATCCGTAACTCCGATTAGGCTGAAATTTTAATACGATTTTTATCCGGATATTAGCTTTCTTGCGGCGAAAGAAGGGCACCAACCGCCTTACGAGGTGTCCACAAGCCTCCTGGCCGCGCGCTGGGTAGGGGCACACCTCAAGGGCTTGTGGGCCCCTCGGGCATCGTCTCGCGTTGATTCCAATTCCCAAAAATCACATATATTCCAAAAAAAATCTCCATAAGCATTTGGACTTTGTTTGGTATGGATATTCTGCGACACAAAAAATGCAACAAAGAGGAACTGGCACCGGGCACTTGATCAATATGTTAGTCCAAAAAAATGATATAAAACGTTGCCAAAATTATATGAAAGTTGTAAAACATTGGCATGAAATAATAAAAAATTATAGATACGACGAAGACATATCAGCATCCCAAGCTTAATTCATGCTCGTCCTCGAGTATGTAAATGATGAAAAAGATAATTTTTGATGTGGAATGCTACCTAGCATAATCTTGATCATATAATCTAATCATGGCATGAATATTACGACATGATGATTCAAAGCAATAGTCTGCCATTTGACATTAAGACAATAATACTTCAAGCATACTAATAAAGCAATCATGTTTTCTCAAAATAACATGGCCAAAGAAAGTTATCCCTACAAAATCATATAGTCTGGCTATGATCCATCTTCATCACACAAAGTATTTCATCATGCACAACCCCAATGACAAGCCAATAAATTGTTTCATACTTTTAATGTTCTCAAGCCTTTTCAACTTTCACGCAATACATGAGTGTGAGCCATGGATATAGCACTATAGGTGGAATAGAATATGATGGTGGAGGTTGTGTGGAGAGAAAAAAGGAAGAAAGTCTCACATCGACGTGACTAATCAATGGGTTATGGAGATCCCCATCAATTGATGTCAATGCGACGAGTAGGGAATGCCATGCAACGGATGCACTAAGAGCTATAAGTGTATGAAATCTCAAAGTGAAAACTAAGTGGGTGTGCATCCAACTTGCTTGCTCATGAAGACCTCAGACATTTGAGGAAGCCCATCATCGGAATAGACAAGCCAAGTTCTATAATGAAAATTCCCACTAGTATATGAAAGTGATAACTCAAGATACTCCCTATATGAAGAACATGGTGCTACTATGAAGCACAAGTGTGGTAAAAGGATAGTAGCATTGCCCCTTCTCTCTTTTTCTCTCTTTTTTATATTTTTTATATTTTGTTTTGTTTTGGGCTCTTTGGCCTCTTATTTTTTTTAGCTTCTTTGGCCTCTTTTATTCTTTAAAGTCCGGAGACTCATCCCAACTTGTGAGGGAATCATAGATTCCATCATCCTTTCCTCACATGGGACAATGCTCTAATAATGATGATCATCACACTTTTATTTACTTACAACTCAATATGACAACTCGATATCTAGAACAAAGTATGACTCTATATGAATGCCCCTGGCAGTGTACCAGGATGTGCAATGATGTAGCATAGCAAAGATATCAAAAAACAAACAAGCCATGAAAATATCATGCTAGCTATCTTACGATCATGCAAAGCAATATGATAATGAATGCTCAAGTCATTGATACGTCTCCAACGTATCTATAATTTTTTATTGTTCCATGCTGTTATATTATCAATCTTGAATGTTTTATAATCATTTTATAGTCATTTTATATCATTTTTTTGGTACTAACCTATTGACATAGTGCCAAGTGCCAGTTGATGTTTTCTGCATGTTTTTTTTACATCGCAGGAAATCAATATAAAATGGAGTCCAAACGCAACGAAACTTTATGGAGATTTTTTTGGACCAGAAGGAACATAATGGGCCCTGGCTACGCCTGGGGGTGCTCCTAGGAGAGCACAACACACCAGGGCGCGCTAGAAGGCCCAGGTGTGCCTTGGTGGGTTGTGCCCACCTCGGGTGCCCCCGGACCGCCTCTTTGCTCTATAAATACCCCAATATTCCCAAAACCCTAGGGGAGTCAACGAAATATTGATCTAGCCACCGCAGAGTCCAGAACCACCAGATCCAATCTAGACACCATCTCGGATGGGGTTCACCACCTCCATTGGTGCCTCTCCAATGATGCGTGAGTAGTTCTTTGTAGACCTTCGGGTCCGTAGTTAGTAGCTAGATGGCTTCCTCTCTCTCTCTCTCTTGATTCTCAATACAATGGTCACTTGGAGATCCATATGATGTAAATCTTTTGCGATGTGTTTGTTGGGATCGATGAACTTTGAGTTTATGATCAGATCTATCTTTTTATATCCATGAAAGCTATTTGAGTTTCTTTGATCTCTTATATGTATGATTTCTTATAGCCTCATATCTCTTCTCCGATATTTGGTTTTTTTGGCCAACTTGATATATTTATCTTGCAATGGGAAGAGGTGCTTTGTAGTGGGTCTGATCTTACGGTGCTTGATCCCAGTGACAGAAGGGGAACCAACACGTATGTATCGTTGCTACTAAGGATTAAACGATGGGGTATATCTCTACATAGATAGATCTTGTCTACATCATGTCATTGTTCTTATTTCATTACTCTGTTTCTCCATGAAATTAATACACTAGATGCATGCTGGATAGCGGTCGATGTGTGGAGTAATAGTAGTAGATGCAGGTAGGGCCGGCCTACTAATCTTGGACGTGATGCCTATATAATGACCATTGCCTGGATATCGTCATGATTATTTGAAGTTCTATCAATTGCCCAACAGTAATTTGTTCACCCACCGTTTGCTATTTTTCTCGAGAGAAGCCACTAGTGAAATCTACGGTCCCGGGTCTCTTTCTCATATATTTGCCTTAACGATCTATTTTCCTTTGCTTTTATTTTCAGATCTATTAAACAAAAAATCAAAAAATACCTTGCTACAATTTATTCTTACTTATTTTATTTGGCGTTCGATCTATCAATCTACTACAATTTTATCTCACGTCCGTTTGCCTATCTTGAGGCGCCGTACCCGGAAGGGATTGACAACCCCTTTAACACGTCGGGTTGTGAGGATTTGTTATTCGTGTGCAGGGGCTATTTACATTGGGTTTCTTGGTTCTCCTACTGGTTCGACAACCTTGGTTTCATATCTGAGGGAAATACCTACCGCCGCTGTCCTGCATCATCCCTTCCTCTTTGGGGAAATACCGACGTAGCTTCAAGCGACATCAAAAGGAATTTTTGGCGCCGTTACCGGGGAGGATCTTCAACATATATCAGGTTCCTAATCATAAATATCATCTCCTTGCAATTTACATTATTTGCCATTTGCCTCTCATTTTCCTCTCCCCCACTTCACAAAAATTTGCCATTTTATTCACCCCTATTTTTCTTGTTTGCATTTTTCTCATCAGATCTTTTGTTTGCTTGTGTTGCCATGTGCCTTCTATATGCTTGCATCTTTGTTTGCTAAAGATCTATTGATATGGATCCCCATCCACTTGCTAATCTTTTTAAAAGATCCAATCATGTTGAACCAATTGCTAGTGAGTTGAGTGCACTAGATTATCTTTATGAAGTTTTTCTTGAGATTTGTGAATCTGAAAATTGTGATGAAGAAATTTATGAAGTGATTCATGATAACTCCTTGAATGAAAAGAGTGATTGCAATGATTTTACTATAAATTCTATTAATGTCAATTGTGCTGATAATATGCAAGACCCCAAGCTTGGGGATGCTAATTTTGCTATGTCTACTACTTTTTGCAATGATCATGATTGGGGTGATTATTCTTATGATCATGAAAATTTATTTAAGCCTCATGATGAATATGTTTGCAATAATATTGAAAGTGAGTTTGGAAGAGTGTCAACATTAGCTAAAAATAATCCCACTATTTTGGAAGAGTGTCAACTTTGCATGCATGTGGATCATGAAGAGAATATTTTATGTGATTGTTATATTGTTAAATTTGAATATGATCCTACTTATAATTATTATGAGAGGGGAAAATATGGTTATAGAAATTTTCATGTTACTAAATTACCTCTCGTCATGTTGAGGTCGTCAATATTTTATTCCTTTTCTTTGCATATGTTAGATGTTTCTTGTCTTGATGATTTGTTTGTATAAAACTCCGATGCATAGGAAGTATGTTAGACTTAAATATGTTTGTCATATGTTTCATGATGCTCTCTTTGTGTTTCATTTCTTATCTTTCTTGTGAGCATCATTGAAATCTTAAGCCTATCTTAATGGCTATAAAGAAAGAGCTTGTTGGGAGGCAACCCAATGAATAAAATTTATTTTTTCCTTTTGCTTTCTGTTCTTGTGTGTTTGAACAATTATGATACTGTTATGATTGTGTTTTTTATGTTTTAATTAGTGTTTGTGCCAAGTAAAGCCTTTAGGATCTTCTTGGGTGATAGTTGTTTGATCTTGCTGAAAAAACAGAAACTTTTGCTCTCATGAAAATAATTCTCATTTTTTACCAGAACGTGATAAAATGCCAATTCCTTTTGCAGTAGATCAATATTCAAATTTCTCAGGTCGTCCTCATATTTCAGAATTTTGGGAGTTACAGAAATATTTGAAATAGTCAGATTACTGCAGACTGTTCTGTTTTTGACAGATTCTGTTTTGTTTGCGTTGTGTGCTTATTTTGATGGCTCTATGGTTTTCTTTGATGAGTTTTTGCCATAGAAAAGTCGGAATACAGTATATTTAATGCAATAACAAAATATAAATTGGTTTGATACAGTACTTATAGTAGTGATTTATTTTCTTATACTAACGGATCTCATGAAGGTTTTGTTGAGTTTTGTGTGATTGAAGTTTTCAAGTTTTGGGTTATCTCATGATGGATGAAGGAATAAGGAGTAGAAGAGCCTAAGCTTGGGGATGCCCCAGTATCCCAAACTATTATCCAAAAATGAGCAACCAACTAAGCTTGGGGATGCCCCCGAGTGGCATCCCCTCTTTCTTCTAATGACCATCAGTATTTTACTCGAAGCTATATTTTTATATGTGTTTTGCTTGGAGCGTCTTGTATGATATGAGTTTTTGCTTGTTTTATTTTGTATTTTAAGTCTTGATCTCTTGCTGTACACACCTATTTGAGAGAGCCAAAATTATGTCAGGACTTGTTAGAATTGCTCTCTTTGCTTCACTTAAATCTTTTATGACCTATGGACTTGCTCTAGTGCTTCACTTATCTCTTTTTGAGCATGGTGTGCTTTAGTATTTTTGTATAAATGCTCTCTTGCTTCACTTAGATTTATTTGAGAGTTAGTAAAATTTTCAAGAAATTCTCTCTTCCTTCACTTAAATTAATTTGAGAGAAAGAAAGAAATATTGTGCTCATGATCTTCACTTATATTTGTTTGAGCTTATGAAAAGCAACACATGAAAATTAGTCCAAAAGTGATAGATATCCAAGAAGGATATAATAAAAACTTTCATCAAGATCATTGGACAAAATAAACTTGATTCTTAGTAATAGTTTTGAGGTATGATGATGTGATATGTGAGTTATGTTGATGAGTAATTATGCTTTAGTAAGAATATTGGTGTTAAGGTTTGTGATCCCCTATGCAAGCACGAAAGTCAGTAGTCATGCAATGAAATTATATCCTACTTGTGGTGCATTATTCGGTGTTAATTATGCTTAATGCTTGCTTATGAGATTATTCGTTTCTTGGTTGGACACTTCTCAATCTTTTGGTAGCCTTCATTTTGCACTAAGTATGATCTCTACTTGTGCATCCAAAATCCTTTAAACCAGTTTTTCCACATGAGTCCACTATATCTACCTATATGTGGTATTCTTTTGTCGTTCTAAGCAAATTTGCATGTGCCATCTCTAATTTTCAAAATAAACTTCTCTTTTGTGTGTTTGTTTTGCTCGCGGAGCGGTGAGGGGTGGCTAATATTTTCCATGCTAGATGTGTTATTCTCACGATGAGTGCTTATTCACTTGTCATTGCATGAGAGTAAGGCAAAGGTATTAGGGATGCCCAATCCCGAAATGAAAAATGAATTTATTTTATGTTGTCAAATAATAAATTCCTTGGAAAGTGTTGGTATGGAAGGCACCCGTGGATACGGTTAGCCATGGAAAGTGAAAGTATGGTGGAAAAAGGAATAAACTTTATTTTCTGTTTGGGAACCGCCTATGATATATCTAGCATGGAAAGTGTTGTGAACTCTAAGTCATTTTTGTTGGTGGGATGGATACACCTCCCAAAATGTTTTTATCTCTAAGTTTTTCGCTTTGAGCTCTGGCACCTCTACAAATCCCAACTTCCCTCTACGAAGGGCCTTTCTTTTTTACTTTATGCATTTTTTATTTTTGAATTTGAGTCTCCATCTTCTCTTATAAAAGCACCAACTAGGAGGCAATATGATCGTACTTGAGTACTGGGTGTAGTTAATATGCGAGTGTGTTTCATGAATGGATCAATGGTTGAGCATGATGGGCCAGAGATAACTTATTTTAGCGTTGATATTTTGAAAGACATGGTTGCTTGTTGATATGCTTGAGTATTTAAATTATCATGTCAAAACTAGACTATTTCTTTGAATCACATAAAAGTCAAAATGTCCATGCTATAAAGAAAGAATATGATATGACATGTTAGGCATCATTCCACATCAAAAATTCTAGTTTTATCACTTCCCTACTCGAGGACGAGTAGGAGTTAAGCTTGGGGATGCTGATACGTCTCCAACGTATCTATAATTTTTGATTGTTCCATGTTGTTATATTATCAATCTTGGATGTTTTATAGTCATTTTATATCATTTTTGGTACTAACCTAGTAACATAGTGCCAAGCGCTAGTTGCTGTTTTTTGCATGTTTTTTTCATCGGAGGAAATCAATATCAAACAGAGTCCAAACGCAACGAAACTTTATGGAGATTTTTTTGGACCAGAAGGAACATAATGGGCCCTGGCTGCGCCTGGGGGGTGCTCCAAGGAGAGCACAACCCACCAGGGCCTGCTAGGAGGCCTAGGCACGCTCTGGTGGATTGTGCCCACCTTGGGTGCCCCCAGACCACCACTTTGCTCTATAAATATCCCAATATTCCTAGAACCCTAGGGGAGTCGATGAAATATTGATCCAGTCGCCGCAGAGTCCAGAACCACCAGATCCAATCTAGACACCATCTCGAATGGGGTTCACCACCTCCATTGGTGCCACTCCGATGATGCGTGAGTAGTTCTTTGTAGACCTTCGGGTCCGTAGTTAGTAGCTAGATGTCTTCCTCTCTCTCTCTCTTGATTCTCAATACAATGGTCTCTTGGAGATCCATATGATGTAACTCTTTTGCGGTGTGTTTGTTGGGATCGATGAACTTTGAGTTTATGATAAGATCTATCTTTTTATATCCATGAAAGTTATTTGAGTTACTTTGATCTCTTATATGCATGATTGCTTATAGCCTCGTATTTCTTCTCTGATATTTGGGTTTTTTTGGCCAACTTGATCTATTTATCTTGCAATGGGAAGAGGTGCTTTGTAGTGGGTTCGATATTACGGTGCTTGATCCTAGTGACAGAAGGGGAACATACACGTATGTATCGTTTTTTTGAACCTTGAAGACTGCAGGGCTTACACCCCACAACATTTTATTAAATAAATAAAAAAAGCAGGAACAAAATAGTGCTTCCTCAAGAGGACGAAAAGAAAAAAGAAGAAAGAAGAAAAAGCAGGAACCTAAAGAAGGCTATACAAGGGAGGGAAGTACTATACCTACTAATTACAATGTTACATAACCAACTCTCCTCAAGGAGGTAGGAAATCAATCCACTTAAGTAAGGCCTCCCTATACTTCCTTTTGATTCTATGAGAGAGTAGTGTGAGGTCATGAATGAAGCCATTTCTCCATGCCCTGAAAGAGGGTTTGATGTTCCTGAAAGCTCTATTATTCCTGACCTTCCAAATATTCCACCAGGCAGTGAATACCACCTCCCCAAAGAAAGGTTTGTTGAAATCCTTTCTAGCATGGCATGCAATCTCCACCATGTCATCACTGTCTTTCCATATAATTTACAGATAAATCCACACCCGAACACTGAAATTGCACTGGAAAAAGAGGTGGTTTCTGTCTTCCAGTGTCCCAGTTGGACAAAGTACACATTCAGGCCCATCATTAATCTTCCAGTGTCTCCTCGGGATCATGTCCTTAGTGTTAACCCTGTCCATTATAACAAGCCAAGCAAACATCTTGATTGACATGGTACAACAACTCTTCTAGATCCACCCCAGGATGGGGTTTGCTACCATTGGCTGATAGACATAGTCATAAAACTTTTTGGCAGTATATTCAGACTGCTTGCCATGCCTCCACCCCCAAGAGTCATGGCAGCCACTTTCTATATGGAAAGACCCCATTAAGGACGAGAGCTGCTGTAGATCCTGAAAGGCAAGTAAAATAGGTCTTGGAAACTACTGGCCTGAAAGACTTCCCTAGCTGAGAGGTTTTTGTGGAGACAAAAGGAATAGAGCCTAGGAAATCGATCTTGAAGAGGGACATAACTGTTTCCAATTTGCCAATGATCAGACCAGAACATCACAATATCTTCACTATGAACATCAACTGAGGTAAACTGCTCTGAAATTATCCATCAACTTGCAGACATCTCTCCACCAAAAAGAGCCACAAAGAATAGTATCATGTGGGATCCTTTGGAAATATTAAGAATCCCAAACTAACTGAACCCAAGGCACATCCATTTTATTATAAAATTTATTCAGATGTTTCATAAGGAGAGCTTCATTTTGCAAACCAAGGTTTAAGATTCCAAGTCCCCCCTTTGATTTAGGCATGCAAACAAGTGGCCAGGCAGCCAGAGAATGGCTCCTCTCCTGACCATATTTCCTCCATAAACACTGCCTCTGAATCCATTCCAACTACTTCAAAATACCCCGAGGAATTGACAAGCTACAAAGGAAGAAGATAGGCAAAGAGGAAATGACAGAGTTTACTAGTTGCAATCTGCTCCCTTGAGGCAAAAACCAAGAACTTGCTGTCAATCTTCTCTCCATACAATCCACTAGGGGAAGTAGATCCACAATCTTGGGCCTGGTAGTCCCCACTGGCAGACCTAGATATGTGAAAGGCATTTTTCCTAACTTACATCCAAAAAAGGCAGCAAGATCAGTAGCAACGTGGTCATTCACATTAATAGGATACATGGAAGATTTATGGAAGTTAATCTGCAGACGAGTTGCCTCTGAGAAAGAATATACCACTGATTTTAGTGCCTCCAATTGACCCTTGTCGGCATTTAAGAAAAGCAGTGTGTCATCAACATATTGAACAACAGGGAAATCCGGGTCATGGGTTGGCAGTGGCATGCTTATTGAACCCTGCTGAAGAAGATTGTTGATCAAAGTCTGCAAGAGGTCAGCAGCAATAACAAAGAGCAAAGGAGAGATTGGGTCTCCTTGCTTAACTCCAAATTTGCATTTAAAATGGTTACTCGGAACTCCATTAAGCAAGACAGAAGAAGTGCCCGATGACAACAACTGCTTAATCCATGTAATCCATCTTTTGTCAAAACCTTTTGCAACAAGAATCCTTATGATAGCCTCATGCTGGATAGAATCAAAAGCCTTTTCAAAGTCTAACTTAAGCAAAAGGATGGGCCGTTTAGATTGATTACAGTGATGGATATATTCAAAGGTCCAAGCAAGGCAATCCTGGATTGTTCTTGATTTTATGAAACCATACTGATTTTTATGCACACATTTGATGATCTCCTGTTGAAATCTGTTAGTAGCAAGCTTTGTAAGAAATTTCAGACCAACACTAGTGAGTGAAATAGGCCTAAAGTCTCCCACACTCTAAGGTGTCTATTTCTTTGGGATTAGAGTGATGTATGCATCATTGAGATTTTCTAGCTAAACTGTGCCAGCATGAAACTCATGAACTAGCCGAATAAAATCAGCAGATATGATGTGCCAACACTTTTTTTTAGAAAAAGTCCATTGAAGCCATCAGGTCCGGGTGCCTTATCAGTGGGCATTTCTTTAATAACCTGTTCAATTTCCTTTAGATCAAAAGGTTTTGTGAGCACCTCCAAGCCCTGAACCCTAGGTATTAAAGACAAGATGTTCTCATCTAAATTTATTGGCCGAACAGTCCCCATTCTGTTTTTGAAGGAAGATAAGAACTCTTTGGCCATTTCCTCATGATCTGACGTGACAGAGCCATCAAGCAATAACAGGCAAGCAATAGAATTCTTTCTATATCTGTCAGTTGCCATTGCCTGAAAGAACTTGGAGTTTTCCTCTCCCACTTTGATATACCTGATGGTACATCTCTTCCTCCAGTATAGATACTGCATGTGCATCAGATGCTCATGGTGTAGTTTAGTAACTTTCCTAAAATTGCTCTCAGGTCTGGAAAGAGACCTCATGTCCTCAAGATTATCCAACCAAGGAATTACCCGGTTGCACTTCTCAATTAACCTTTTAATATGTGATAAACCTTTCTACCATTTTTTCAATGCAAACCGCAAAGCCTTTAATTTATCAACAATGATTGTTGAGATATGGGTCTTATGAGAAGTACGAGTCCAAACCTCCTGCACACAATCCATAAAACCAGCCTGATGGACCCAAAAATTTTCGAACCTGAAGATATGCGCCTTAGGAATTGATGTACTGATGGTAACCAGACAAGGCACATGATCATACGCAGTCTTAGCCAAAGGAGTCACTTGCGTCATGGGGTATAGGTTAATCCAACTGGCAGAGGTAAAACCCAGTCTAGTTGTTCCAAAAGAGGCGTGTCCTGCATGTTAGACCAAGTAAACTTTCTTCCTTTTAAAGGAAGTTCCAACAGTCCCAAATGGCCAATGATTTCATTAAAAATAAACATATCATTGATATCGCCACTAGGGAGGTTCCTATTTTCAATTGAACAAATAAAGTTGAAATCCCCCATCAGCATCCACTTCTGATCCGGATCAATGTCCAAATTATAGATCCAAGAAACAAACTCATCACGCAACTCACCCTGACATGGGCCATAAACATTAACCAGAAACCACTGCTCATTATTATGAACTGAGGTAAACTGCATAACAATAGCATAGGGTTTAACTTCTAGCAGAGTGCCATGAAACACGTTTGATCGCCACACAGTTAACAGACCCCCAGAGGCACCTCTAGAGGGGGACTCAACAGATTGATCAAAGCCATAGGGACAGATGCTTTTCATAGTTGTACGCGTGCATGAGGAGAGCTTAGTTTCTTGAAGACAAACAACAGAACACTGACTTTCAGTTACTTTCTCCTTGACAGAACGCTGCCTAGTATCAGAATTCAGACCGCGAACATTCCAACATAAAACTTTCCAGATATGCATTGACACACGATTCATTAATCATCGATGAATAGAAGAACAAATATAGCATGACACACAATGTCATACCATCCAAAAGATAATAGAGTTCAGTACCACAACGTGCCACTTCCGGAACCGGACACAGTTCAACAATAAAAAACCAAACATAACAGGCCCTCTAGGCCTTAACATAGTAGCAAACATAATCATTAAGCTGAAGATGCAAAAGAATCCTCCTGTGGATTAGCCATAAGCTTGTCCACCGATAGAAGGGAAGGGTCAATTTCCAGCTCCGCACCCACAGCCTCAAGAACATGGATTGGGGTATGCGGTGGTGCAGCAGGCTGTGCATCTCCAGGGCCATCCGCAGAAGTGGGCTGGGCCTTGTCCTCCATGGGCTTGGCACGGGGGCGCTTCTTTGATGGTTGTAGCGAGAGTTGCTCAAAAACCACATTTTTGAAGCCATCCAACTTTGCTGCGCTCCGAGTGCAACGTCGCAGTGATGTATCAACAACAGGAGTCTTCTTCTTCTCTCTCCGCTTTCTCCCAGTAGTTTGTTCCACAGAGAAAACCACAGATGATGACTCAGCAGAGACAGAGACAGCAGAATTACCAGATGCAACTTCTTCAGAAACTGAAACAGAATCAGCCGGCAGCTCCTCAAATAGAGCTCTGGCCATTGGGCGCTTTATCATGACAGGTTATTTGACAGTAGCAACCATGGGCAAGGAAGCAGTCAAACAATACATCTTTCTGGATTCATCAAAAGCAATGGACCAAGACCTCTTAGAATAAATGATTGTGCCCATAGATTTGAAGAAGATAGACCTTGGCACCTCCTTAACTGAAAAATCAAACATTAGGTTCTGGAAAGACCTCTTCCAAATCATCTTCGGAGGGAGAGGAGGTCCAGCCACAATGCGTGCCATGCCAATAAAGATCTCATGTTGCTGAATCACAGGTGGTTGATAAGGCACAATTGCCAGCTGATTATCCTCGAAGACAGGATGCTGCAAATGCTGAAGTTGATGATCTGGGAGGGGCAAATAATGTTGCTGTTGGATCTCAATGCCTTGCTCCTATTGGTCCACAGAAACTGATCCCTCCGGCTGATCAATCATAATAGAAACTTGATCCTGTTCAGGAGCAGCCGACTGCAGGGCCTGTTCATCCTCTGCTTCATTTCCCCACATGGCATTTCCCCAACCAGGCGCTTCATTATTTTCAGGTGGAGGGGGAGGAGCGACAGGTGCATCATTCCATCCCAACATTGGGTATGGTGGCAACACAAACATCAAATTATCTTGTACCAGATTACCAGGCAACGGATGGGGATTTCCATCTAGAGGCATTGGGTCTTCGTCATTTGGCATCTAATCTGCAAAATCCACACCAAGAACATAGCATGCAGCAGTCCAAGACACTTGAGCACCTCCCCATTCAGCATAATCACAAAAAAACAACATCTCTGGGAACCAAAGGCGTATCAGGAAAGTTAGCCTCAACTAAAGTCCGGACAAGGTAAGGATCCTCACTATCCCAAGAAATAAACTTTCCGAAAGTGCCTATAGCCTGCGAGATGTATTCTGTAGTGCGTTAATCAAGAGGGATCCCAATGAACATTAACCAGCCCTTGCGAAAACCATGTGCTCCCTTTAAAATTTCCCCCTCATCATGCTTCATAAATCTAACAAAATGATTGTTGCCCAACGGAAAAGGTGCATGCTGAATCAAAGTGTATCTAACTGATGGATCCCTAACTTGGAACAAACCCACCCCATGAAACCATGGCTGAGCAGATCGGACCAGAGTACCTCTATCTTGCAGAAACTGGACCACCTCTTCCCGCACCAGACCAAGCGGCCCCTCAGGCGCAGGCATCACCTCCGCGACCATGAAGTCCTCATGACGACGGGAGGACGAGCAGCAGGCGCGAAGAAGGTGCGAGGAAGCCGATGATCGCCGCCATCGATGATGTGGTGGCCAGCAGGCACAAAGCACTGAGGATCAAGCTCATAGTTCACCATGGAAGAACCAGAGGCTTGTCGGGGGTTTTCCTTGGCTTGGGGAGAGGGAAGGTGCAATGGGGGCGGCGGTGATGGGACTGGACAATCTATCCAAATAACTCCGGCTCTGTTCCCATGAGAAGGAGCAGATTCCGATAAAATCATTTTTGTTGCACCGAAATTGGCTTCCAAACCAATCCATTGGAGCGCGCGAAATCATTACAGTCGCGGCTAGAGTGACCTGGGTGAGAGCAAGCCGAACAGACCGCTCGCATTCCACATGCCGCTGACAAGTGGCCCCTCTGGAACAAAGAGTGCATGTAACCACATGGTCCACCATGTCATCGACCATAGCTTCAAGCTGCCTTGCGGCCTCTTGTGAGGAGGGGATATCTTGCTGCGGTCCAGAGGGCTCGGACCCGTAGGCGTGGAAGGCCCAAAAGCAATTTGGCTAAGCAGCATAGGTGGGCTAGATGCCTGGTGGGCTTTCAAAATAACTGGGTCAGAAACCTGACAATTGTTTTGAATAGGAGGCAATCCCGCCTCCGCGAAACATGCGGGCGTAATCCCAGCATGCATGGGTGACAGCTCCTCAGAAACCGGATCACTCACCGGCGCAGATGTTGCCGGCCGGCTCAACTCCGGAAAAGGAGTGACTGTACCAAAAATAATGGGTGGACGAGCCACCGTCCAAAGCAAATCTGTGGGAGGGGACTAATGTATGACTACACGTTCATGAACAGGAAGATCATACCCAGCATCCCTAATAGTATCAATACACTTTTGCGTAGCCGGATATCTATATCCCTTGCAAGCAGAATATCGCTCAAAAGTGGCAAAAGAAAGCTTCTTCTTAGCAGATGCGGCAGACTTGATGGCCGATCTAATAGGAGGTTTATGCATGGCCAAAAGACCTAAATATGATCGATGCTTAGTTGGACTAACTAAAATCCATTCAGCATCACATTCCTTCCTCCAGATCCTGAGCTCTCTAATCCAATTAGGGCCCCCATTACCCCACAAATGAAAGTAGCACTTGAACAGATCACAAGCAAAAGAACGGAGGTCCATAATAATAAAACCAACTTTATTGCAAGAAACTTGGAAAGAGTAAACCTTGTCTTTGATGTGATCTACATGGAGATCAATTGTCGAGCCTCCAATTGCCGCTTCCAAAGCCGCTGCCACATAATCCTCCGAGAGACAAAAGGCATGGTGGTTGAATGAAACAATTAAGATAAACGGCCTTTTGTGCCCCAAAGGATGAACCGTTTGCCCAGTAGATTTGAAAAACTCATCTGAAAAACCATACCCTTGGAGAAATCCAAGCCAAGGGTAGATCCACCAGAAAAGCCCATAGAAGATGGGTATTGTCTTGATCTAGAGAAGACTCTGGAGTAGATGATCATAGAGGATCCACAAATTAGTGGAGGAGGAGGGAGATCGCCGGAGATGGGGACAGCGCCGTGGTGGGGGGTGGGAGCGCCATCACCATCATTTTGCCAATGTGGATATCTTTGTTGCTACTAAGGATAAAACGACGGGGTCTATCTCTACATAGATAGATCTTTCCTACATCATGTAATCATTCTTATTGCATTACTTTGTTTCTCCATCAACTTAATACACTAGATTCATGCTGGATAGCGGTCGATGTGTGGAGTAGTAGTAGTAGATGCAGGCAGGAGTCGGTCTACTAATCTTGGATGCGATGCCTATATAATGATCATTGCCTGGATATCGTCATGATTATTTGAAGTTCTATCAATTTCCCAACAGTAATTTGTTCACCCACCGTTTTCTATTTTTCTCGAGAGAAGCCACTAGTGAAATCTACGGCCCCCAGGTCTCTTTCTCATATATTTGCCTTTGCGATCTATTTTACTTTGCTTTTATTTTCAGATCTATTAAAGAAAAAATACAAAAATACCTCGCTGCAATTTATTCTTATTTATTTTATTTGGAGTTTGATCTATCAATCTACTACAATTTTATGTCACGTTCGTTTGCCTATCTTGAGGCGCCGTACCCGGAAGGGATTGACAACCCCTTTAACACGTCGGGTTGCGAGGATTTGTTATCTGTGTGCAGGGGCTGTTTACGTTGTTGTAACACCCCGGATGTGATTTACCTAATATGTAATCCAACTCTTGCCGTTTCCGGCCTTAAGTTATTTATTTTATCGGGTTCGGGTTTTTGTCTCCGTGTGTTGTTGTCATTGTCATGCATCTCATATCATGTCATCATGTGCATTGCATTTGCATACGTGTTCATCTCATGCATTCGAGCTTTTTCCCCGTTGTCCGTTTTGCATTTCGGCGCTCCGTTCTCCTCCGGTGGTCATTTTTACCTTTCTTTCGTGTGTGGGGATAAAACATTTCCGGATTGAACCGAGACTTGCCAAGCGGCCTTGGGTTACTACCGGTAGACCGCCTGTCAAGTTTCGTATCATTTGGACCGAAAAGGCCTCGTGTGTGTTGCAGCCCAACACCCCTCCAAGTTGGCCCAAAACCCACCAAAACCTTCTCCATCATCTAGAGCGTTCGATCACGATCGTGTGGCCGAAAACTGCACCTCATTTGGACTCCCCTAGCTCCCTCTATGCCTATAAATAGAACCCCTCCGAATCTGGATCTTCTTCTCCCCCGAAAACCCTAAAATTCTAACCGCCGCCGCCGGACACGTCCGACCCGCCACCGGACATCGCCGCCGCCCCAACCGCAGCGCGCCACGTGGCGAGCCGCACCCACATCGCCGCCTCAGCCGTGTGCGGCCCGCCCGGCCCGCGTAGGGCCCTCGCGGCCCAGAGCGGCACGCCGCCGCCTGACTCCTTCCTCCTCCCGCGCACCCGAGCGCCCGCCGCCTCCTTCGCCGGCTCCTGCCATCAGGAGCCGCGCTGCCGCCGCCCTTCGCAAACTCCGGCCGCCCGAGGCGCCCAGGAGCCACCGGCCGCCATCGACGCCGTCCGACCCCGCGCTAACGTCGGCGAGCACCGCGGCCACTCCGGCCATCCCCGCCCCCGTGCCTACCTCCTCCTCCATCGGCCGAATCCAACGCCGGCGAGTAGTCCAGCCATCCTCGGAGTTCGTGCCGCTACTACAGTGGATCTGGATCTGAGATCCAAAACGAGGGTTGACATTTTCCCTAACCCTAATTCATTTGCTCCTATTCATCGTGCCGTAACTCCTCATCCGTAGCTCCGTTTTGGGCATATAGCATATCAAAATGTTCATCTCAGAGAGTACATAATTTCATCTCATTGCGTCATTTTCATTTGAGTTCATCTTGATGCCCGAAATGCTGTTAGAAGAGTGCTACTTGAGTTAATTGTCAGATCTGCTGCTCCATTTAGATATTTGTCTTTTTTGCCATGATTGTTGTGTGCATGATATGCCCCTGAGCTCTACATATGTTTTGTTAAGGGTTTTGCCATCTTTACAGAGGTGCAACCCATATATTTTTTTGAGGTGTGTGGTGACTAGCACAAGCTTGCAAAGTGAGGCATTTGTTAATGCTGATTTCAGGGACTTAGCATTTCCACTAAGTCCTTGAGTTGTTTATCTCATATGGCCATATGTTCATGTTGTTTCCTAGTGATCCGTGCCTCTTTTGAGGATGATCAGTAAGGATGTTTTGTTAATCTTGTAGTGCTCTATCCATAAATGTCTTTGTTTGCAATTATAGAGCACCCTAGCTTGAGTCAATCGAGCTCTACTTTTGTCATTTCGTGAATCTGGGCAGATTGTCTACTTGTTAGCGATTTTGCCGATGCTGTTGTAGTTGATCCGTGCATGCTATGTTATTGTTATTGCCATATCTAGCTTGTATTTTGTGTATTCTTGATGGGTGTATGCTTAGATTGTCATGACTTGCTCTGTAGTGAGTGCACCGAGCTCGTAAACATGCCTACTTGATATCTGTTTTCAGCATGCTCCAGTTTTCACTAAGTCTGTGATCTGATTATGTTTTTGCCATGTTCACATGCTTGCAAATGTATTTTCTGATCCCTTTTGTCTCAAGGTCACTAAGGGACTTTTGTTAAGCTCTTTGAGTAGCTCCATGCCATGCTTTACTTTGCCATGTTCAGGGCCTGTAGCATATAGTTTTCATGCTCTGAAAAGTGCTATCTGATCTGAAATTCCAGACAAGTGTTAATTTCACTAAGTCTGAGATCTGTTTGCCAAATGCATTTTTGCCATGCTTGTTTGAACCTGTTAATGGATGAATTGGCCATAGCTTAGTGCTAGACTTTTGTTAAGCATCATGAATGGATTCCTGCCATGTATTTTGATGCCATGTTTGGGTGCTGTAGCATGTTCATCTTGTTGTATTTAGATGGCTACTTGCTGTAAATCGCAGAACGTGGCCATATTTGAATTGCTTGCCATTTCCAAACCGTAACTCCGATTCCAGCGTTTTTTATATCGTTTTCAACAGATTTCATCTCATCTTTCCAGTGGCACACTTGGATTTCCAAGTTGAGGCCAGGTTCATGCATCCCTTGTCAAATCTTGCATATGCATCCCGCATTGCATCCCGCATAGCATATCATCCTTGCATCATATTGTTCGAGCTTTGCATGTGGTTGATTGTGTTCCGTTTGCTTGTTTGTCTTGTTTGGGTAGAGCCGGGAGAAGAGTTCGCTAACGAGGAGCCCATTGAGTTTGCTTTCAAGGATCCAGTCAACTCTGACAACTTTGCAGGCAAGATGATCATACCCTCAAAATCACTACTATCTTTGCTTTGCTAGATGCTCGCTCTTTTGCTATGCCTATGCTACGATGCCTACCACTTGCTTTCAAGCCTCCCAAATTGCCATGTCTAACCTCTAACCCACCATGTCCTAGCAAACCGTTGATTAGCTATGTTACCGCTTTGCTCAGCCCCTCATATAGCGTTGCTAGTTGCAGGTGAAGATTGGAGACCGTTCCTTGTTGGAACATTATTTACTTGTTGGGATATCATTATATTATCTTGTTATCTTAATGCATCTATATACTTGGTAAAGGGTGGAAGGCTCGGCCTCTCGCCTAGTGTTTTTTCCACTCTTGCCGCCCTAGTTTCCATCATATCGGTGTTATGTTCCCGGATTTTTGCGTTCCTTACGCGGTTGGGTTATAATGGGAACCCCTTGATGGTTCGTCTTGATTAAAGCTTTTCCAGCAATGCCCAACCTTGGTTTTACCATTTGCCACCTAGCCTCTTTTTCCCTTGGGTTTTCGGAGCCCGAGGGTCATCTTATTTTAAACCCCCCCGGGCCAGTGCTCCTCTGAGTGTTGGTCCACCTGTCAGCTGCCGGTGGCCACCAGGGGCAACTCTGGGCTGGCCTACCCGTACCTAAGACAATCTGAGTGTGCCCTGAGAACGAGATATGTGCAGCTCCTATCGGGATTTGTCGGCACATTCGGGCGGTGTTGCTGGATTTGTTTTAACCTGTCGAAGTGTCTTGAAGAACCGAGGTACCGAGTCTGATCGGAATGTCTCGGGAGGAGGTCTGTTCCTTAGTTGACCGTGAGAGCTTATCATGGGCTAAGTTGGGACTCCCCTGTAGGGATTTGAACTTTCGAAAGCCGTGCCCGCAGTTATGGGCAGATGGGAATTTGTTAATGTCCGGTTGTAGATAACTTGAACCTTAATTTATTTAAAATGAATCAACAGTGTGAGTTACGGTGATGGTCTCTTCTCGGCGGAGTCCGGGAAGTGAACACGGTGTTGGAGTAATGCTTGCGCAGGTTGTTCTCTAGTTTCTCGCTCGCGCTTTGCCTCCTCTTCTCGCTCTCTTTTGCGAACAGGATAGCCACCATATATGCTAGTTGCTTGCTGCAGCTCCACATATTTTACCTTGCCTTACCTATAAGTTTAAATAGTCTTGATCGCGAGGGTGCGATATTGCTGAGTCCCTGTGGCTCACAAATTACTTCCAAACCAGATGCAGGGCCTGATGATTCCGCTCCAAGTGACACGCTTGAGCTGAAGTGGGAGTTCGACAAGGACTCTCAACGATACTACGTGTCTTTCCCTGATGATCAGTAGTGGTGCCCAGTTGGGGGTGATCGGGACCGTGTCGCATGTTGGGTTATCTTTTATTTTGGCGCCGTAGTCGGGCCACGCGTGTTTGAATGTTGTAATGCTATTTATGTACTTTGTTTGACGTGGCGAGTGTAAGCCAACTACGTATCTCCCCTTTATTATTTATGTTACATGGGATGTTGTGAAGATTGCCTAACTTGGGACATTGCTTTCAATGCGGTTATGTCTCTAAGTCGTGCCTCGACACATGGGAGCTATAGCCGCATCGAGGGTGTTACAGTTGTGTTGCTTGGTTCTCCTACTTGTTTGATAACCTTGGTTTTCATTTCTGAGGGAAATACCTACCGCCACTGTGCTGCATCATCCCTTCCTCTTTGGGGAAATACCGACGTAGCTTCAAGCGACATTAGTCATGTATATGATGATGATGGAAGTTGCATGGCAATATATCTCGGAATGGCTAAGGAAATGCCATGATAGGTAGGTATGGTGGCTGTTTTGAGGAAGATATAAGGAGGCTTATGTGTTATAGAGCGTATCATATCACGGGGTTTGGATGCACCGACGAAGTTTGTGCCGACTCTCGAGGTGAGAAAGGGCAATGCATGGTACCAAAGAGGCTAACAATGATGGAAGGGTGAGAGTGCATATAATCTGTGGACTCAACATTAGTCATAAAGAACTCAAATATTGCAAAAGTTTATTAGCCATCGAAACAAAGTACTAATACGCATGCTCCAAGGGGGATAGATTGGTAGGAAAAGACCATCGCTCGTCCCCGGCCGCCACTCATAAGGAAGACAATCACAAAATAAATCATGCTTTGACTTCATCACATAACGGTTCACCATACATGCATGTTGTCAGATTGTGGGTTCTGACTAACCGTTGAGGTTCGAACTCTAGGGTGCGCACTTAGAACACTCTCTCCCTAGTTTTCTCACTCAACGATCTCATGGCCTAGCTCGACGAACCCAAGGAACAAGAGACACAAGGGTTTATACTGGTTCGGGCCACCTTGCGGTTTAATACCCTACTCCAGTGTGGTGTTGGTGGATTGCCTCATGGGCTAAGGATTAACTAGTAAAATGGATGAACAACCTCAGGAGGAGAGGTGTTCTTGAGCTCGGTGAGCTATGTATGTGAGGATGGAATGGATCCGACCCAAGATGAGTCGATCCCTCCCCCGGTGGTGGCTAGTCCTATTTACAGTGGCCTTGGTCCTCTTCCCAAATGCAAGGCGGGAAGGGATCCCACAACGGCCATATTTGAAGGGCGACAACTAGTACAAGCTATCATGACAAAAGGTGGTCTTCTCCTGCCAAAGGCTCTGGTGGTGACGCTGTTGTGGGATCCATGGTGACCTCCGTCCTGCTGGTCTTGGTCTTGTTGCACCGGTATGGAAACCTTTGCCTGATGCCCCGGGACTCCCTGCCTGCGCCTGCCTCTTTAGCACGAAAGACGAAACTAGTACACTGCGCCCACTGGCACCCGCCTGGCCTTGGTCGTCATGGCTCATGTCACGTGAACCTCGCGAGGTGCCCCTTGCATAGAGATCTCTGCTCCTCAGGAGCCAGCCTAGTGCGGCTGCCCCAAGGGAGGTCTTGGTGTCGTCCGCCTCGCAAAGCTTGGCACCTCGCGAGGGTCTTGAGCTGCTGCTGCTGAAGATGGGCCGTACCAGGCCATTGGTGGAGCCACGTTCAAGCCCGCAAGTAGGCAAGTCTGGGCACCCTCGGGCCAAGAATGCTGACAGTAGCCCCCGGGCCCAAGGCGTGCTCGGACTTGGCTTCGAGGCGAAGCCAAAAGGCAAGTGCGGAGCGCCGCGGGGCCCAACCACCTGCGACCTTGATTGATGCGTGGTGATTGAGGGTACGCGGGCGCCTTCATTCCCCCACGTTGCCTTGATATTCGCCAGGCTAGGTGGCCGTCGTTGCCTACTCACCTCCGCCTCCATTGCTGACAGCGCGCTTCCACGACTCCTCCATCTCCCAAAAACTACAGTCTCTTCCCCTAGTCTGACCCAGCTCCAATTCCTTCTGCTACCATGGCGCAGAGCCAGAAGAAGAAGGGGAAGAAGAAGACCCATACCTCATTGGAGGTGCTATCGGTCTTCGAGCCCGCCATCGAGCGGTTGGTGGTGCTCAACAACGAGGCGATGGGCAAGGTTCACCCCGCGCTTGCTTCAGATTTCAATGAATGGAAGGCGATGGTGGACTGGCCTGCTTCCCGCACCATGATTGATAGGATGGCCACTGAGATCCCCATTCATCTTCACGCCCTTTGGGGCTGGCTTGATTCCCTCCTTCTCCGATTTCTTCAATACTGTGCTCTCGCATTACCAAGTTAATGCATTGCACCTGGATCCCCAGTCCATCATTGTCACGCCCAATATGTGACTCTATCCTAAAGAGACTCAAAGGTCCCACCAAGGATAAAACCGCATATTGACACGCTTTTGCAAGGTGGATATCATTACATCAAACCATTACATAATAGATGGGGATACATACAAGGCATACAAATGCCACAAGAATACATCAATACATCATGCAAGAGTACAACATCAGACTACGGATGAAACACAAACAAAATCTATAAAGACATCCACCCTGCTAGCCTAGGTTGCTGACCAGGAACCTAACCCAAGATCGACGAAGAAGAAGAAGAACTCCAAAACAAGCAAACACCGCTCTCACGTCATGATCATTGCATTACCTGTACCTGCAACTGTTGCCGTAGTAACTGTGAGCCACGAGGACTCAGCAATCCCATTACCATGGGTACCAAGACTAGCAAAGCTTAATGGGTATGGAAAGGATAAGTGGTGAGGTTGCAGCAAGCGTCTAAGCAATGTATGGTGGCTACCTTACGAGTACAAGAGTAAGATGAGAAACTACGCAAAGGGCGCAAACTAGTAACGATCAATAAGTGATCCTGAACTACTTACGTTCAAACATAACCCAACCACGTTCTCCTCTCGAACTTACTCAAAAAGAGACAATCATGGTTACACACGCGGTTGGTGTATTTTAATTAAGTTTACTTCAAGTCCTCTACAACCGTATATTAACAAATTCCCATCTGCCGCATAACTGCAGGCATGGCTCTCGAAAGTTTAAACCTTGCAGGGGTGTCCCAACTTAGCCCATGACAAGCTCACGATCCACGAAGACAATCCTCCATCGCGGGACCCTCCGATCAGACTCGGAATCCCGGTGCACAAGACATTTCGACAATGGTAAAACTAATCCAGCAGGACCTCCCGGCGTGCCGACACCCTGATAGTGGCCACGCGTATCTCGTCTCAGGCCACGTTCGGATGGGTCAAGCTATGAGTAAAACCATATCCTCGGGTTTCCCCATGGTGGCCCCGCAGGTTGCTCGTTTGGGACCAACACCATCAGCACTGGCCCCCCTGCTATGTAGAAAGAATCCTCGGGTTCATGACGCCCTATGCCAATTAATTATTTAGTTCAAGTATTATTATGGCAAATGTTAAAACCAATGTTGGGCCTTGCTGTAAGAGTTTTATTCAAAGCAAACTATCAAGAGGGGCCCATAAACCCTCACCGTGTTAGGTCCGCAAAAATCAAGGAACATAACACCGGTATGACGGAAACTAGGGCGGCAAGAGTGGAACAAAACACCAGGCATAAGTCCAAGCCTTCCAACCTTTACCAAGTATATATGTGCATTAATTAAATAAGAGATATTGTGATATCCCATGATATCCATGTCCCAACATGGAACAACCTACAACTGCACCTGCAACTAGCAATGCTATAAGAGGGGCTGAGCAAAGCGGTAACATAGCCAAACAATGGTTTGCTAGGAAGGGTGAAAAGGTTAGAGGCTATCATGGCCATTTGGGAGGCTTGATAGACAAGTGGTAGGTAGCGCGACATAGAGATAGCCAAGACAACTAGCATAGCAAAGATAGTAGTGAGATCCAAGGTGACGGGCATCTTGCCTGAAATCTGTAAGTGCATCTAGTGCCCCTTAGTGATTTTGGTGTATTGAAGACTTATAGGTTAAGGGACTAATGCGTTTGTGAGTGTACACATGTCTATAAGTCTATGAGGAGTTTGATATTTACAGAGAAAGTCGACCCCTAAAAATGAATGTCTTCGATTGAAGACTTTGGATTTCTGAAGACTTTGAAAGTGAAGAAATTGGTGTGACCGTGAAGACTTGTTATTCATACGAGGAACATGAACTGTGAAAACTTTTGTTTTAATAGTTTCATTTTCTCTTTCTTGAGTCATAGGAATCACCGTACTGTTAAAGGGGGTTGAGGTAAAACTAAGGAAAAGTTTCCAAGTGATTCTCAACTCAAAATCCTAGACCTACCAATCCCTTCGAGTGAAGCCATTGGAAATCTCATACAGTTCAGTCAATTTCTTTAGTGACAGATACAAAGTTCTTCTAGTCTCTGAGGAATTTGTCCTGACTGAGGAATTAGGAATTCGCCAGTGCGGATTGCCTAAAAGTGAGGAACATGATAGCCCTGAGGAATTTGATAGTCAAATTTCCGACCGTTGCTGTGCTATGCGCCAGCTGTGCCAAAAATATCTACCCACCTAAAGGTCATATCATTGAAGGGCATTTATGTCTTATCATGTCGGGCTGCTCCCTAGGCTATAAATAGCCGCCCCCTACAACCACTAGCTGGTTGGCTGCTCCACGAGAAACTAACACTTGTCATTGAGAGCATCCCATCCTCCAAGGACTTTGAGCGAAAATCATCAAGTGAGGAAAAACCCAAAACCCCAAACCAAACGCCTACAACCCAAAGTGATTGAGCATCACTGAAGAGATTGTTCCTATGTGGAACCGACGCTTGTTACCTTTGAGGACTATGCATCCTCCAGACGGTTAGGCGTCATGGTCTAGAGCATCCAAGAGGAAATTGTGGATCGTCGAGTGACCAAGTCTGTGAAGGTTTGGAAGTCCCCTGAAGACTTACCACGAGTGATTGGACGAGGTCTGTGTGACCTTAGTTCAAGGAGAATACGGTGAGGACTATGTGTCCGGGACTGTGTGCTCAGGTTTTAGTACCTAGCTACTCTAACCAGACGTACAACTATCACATCAGTTGGAACTGGTCTACCAAATCATTGTCTTCACCAAGCTTAATGGTTCTATTTCCTCAACCCTTTCATTTCTTCATTACTGTGTTGTGTAACTATTCATATCTGTTTGAAGACTATGACCGAAGACTTTCTCAATTTCCTCAGTTCAATTTCTTCAGTCTGCTTGTCCCCGTTCTGTTTTATCCCGTTCTTACACTTTCTATACTCTGTGTTTTGTTTCCAATCCATCATGATGTCCATGCTTATGTTATGTCATGTCTGCATCTGAGTACTTATTCCGCTGCAAGTATTTCTTCGCTTAGGAATTTCCTCACTCAGAAATTCCTCAGTGAAGAATTTATAAAAATCGCCTATTCACCCCCCTCTAGTCGACTTAGCGCACTTTCAATTGGTATCAGAGCAAGGTACTCCCTTGTTCTGTGTGATTTTGGTTTAACGGCCTGGAGTTTTAGTTATGTCGTTCGCAGGTATGATCAAGGTCTCTGTTGGGTGTCCTACCTTCGATGGGACAGACTACCCCTACTGGAAGAATAAGATGCGAATGCATCTTGAGGCAATTGATAACAATCTCTGGTATGTTGTGGAAAATGGTGTCCCCTCTTTCACTCCCACCATCAACGCTGCTGATGTGAAGAGATTCAAGCAACTCGACTCTCAAGCGAAGAATATCATATGTGGCCATCTGAGCAAAGGGCAGTATGGCAGCGTGAGTGCTTTGGAAACAGCTAAGCTTATCTGGGATAGGCTATCCAAGGTCAATGAAGGAGTTCCAACATAGTGTGACTCTCGAGTTGACGTTCTTCGCAATCTCTTCAATCACTTCAAAAGACTCGACAATGAAAATGTTCAGCAAACCTTCGATCGCCTCACTGACATTTCAAATGAGCTTCAAGCACTTGGTGCCTCTGACATCACCGACCACGAGGTGGTGAGGAAATTGCTTCGATCGCTTGATTCCTCATTTGACACCCTTGCATTGATGATACAAGAATGTGGAGACTACAAGTCACTTGATCCCACTGATATCCTTGAGAGGCTAAACACTTATGAGTTCCATCTTGCCGAGAAGAGAGATCTCTATGGACCAAGCTATGGCAGATCACGAGCTCTGTAAGCCAAGGCAGTGTCTGAATCTGAAGGTGATGATTCTAGTAGCAGCCTTGGTGATCCTGAAGAACTGAGCCAGGAGCTAGCAATGCTCATGAGGAAATTCCAGAAGTTCTCAAGATGTGGTCGTTTTGGAAAATCCTCAAGAAGTGATGACTTAAGATAAGATTCCTCATCCCGTGACTACAAGAAGAGATTGTGCCACAAGTGCAAGACACTCGGTCACTACATTCAAGATTGTCCTCAATGGGAAAAGGAATCAAAGAAGAAGAAATACAAGGATTACAGTTCTGATGACTCAAAGAAGAAGAAGAAATCTTCAAAGTCTTCATCATCAAAATCCTCAAGGTCTTCATCCCACAAGAAGAGCAGTTCCAAGAAGGCTCGGGCATTCATTGGCAAGCAAGATCTTGATAACACTCTCTTATCTGATCATGAGAAGCTTTCTTATGAATTTCTTCAAAGAAAGCAAGATCTTGAGCAGTTAAGAGTGAGTTATGAAGATCTTTAGAAGGAGCGTGATTCATTACTTGCTCAACAAATCAGCGCTACTCAGGAAGAATTTATTCCTCCATGTTTGAAATGCATTGAACGTGAATTTGCTAATTCTTCACTTGAATGTTCAAATGCTTCTATTGCTAAAAATTCTTCAACTGTCTCTACAATCACTAATTCCTCATCTGAGGATGCTGTGAGTATCACTGACCATGCATGGCTGAAGGAATTGTATATGACAGGCATGTACAAAAGCCTCAAAGGGCATCAAGCTCTTTGTGATGTGCTTAAAAAGCATATCCTCAACAGGAACCCTAGGAAAGAGGGTATTGCCTTTGAGAGGAGACTGAATGCTGATGGGACCTACTAGAAACCTGAGCAGTATCACAAAACCTCATGGGTTGCTGCAAAGGGACCTTTAGTAGATCCATATACTTTATCTGGCTTTACATGTGAATCTTCATATTCTTCTGATGAGTCATTTGACTCCAATTACAAACTGTTCAAAAATCAGAATGGTGAAGTATTTGCTAGGTATGTTGGCACTAACTGTAGGAACGGTCCTCCTATGAAAAAAACCTGGGTTCCCAAAAGGTGCCTTGAAAGTCTTCAGGTGAATGTCATCATGCCACCACCTATGAAGAATAGGAACCCCAGATCAAATACTTCATATGGACCAAAGTCTTCATATGGATCCAAGTCCTCATATGGACCACATTCCTTAAATGGATCAAAGTCCTCACATGAACATCGTCATGCTAACACCTCTGTTTCGCAGGGAAAGGCTAAGGATTATGGATATGTGCACTATTCTTCAAATCATCATGTTCATAAATCATCGAAGAATTTCTCTGCTTACTCATATGCTTACCCTAACCACTCTTATGCGAAATGAAGTGGATTGGCATCTATGCCACCTTTCTCTTATGGAGCTTGCAGAATGATGAACTCTTTGCCACCCCTTCAGATGTGGGTGGTGAAGAAAAAGAACTAATCTCTTATGCAGGGTCAGGTCTCCAGACGAACCTAAACGTCTGAAGAATTTGCTGGAGACCTGAATATGCTTGAAAGGACGCAAGCTAATCATGAAGAAGTGAATTTTCATTTCTCACATCCTCACATTGCAATATTTGTTCTATTTCTTGATGAAATTGATCTAATGAATTTGATGTCATATTCTTCACTAATGAAGTATATGAGTTCATAAGCTGCACTAATTCATCTGCAGGATGATCAACCCAAAGCCACTGAGTGGGTCCTCGATAGTGGATGTACAAATCACATGACTGGTGACAAGAATCTATTTATGGACACTCCCTTATCTCCATCGCATCTGAAGCATATCACCTACGCTGACAAAGGCAAAAGCAAGGTATTGGGTCTAGGTAAGGTTGCAATCTCAAAGGATCGACACATGGACAAAGTCATGCTTGTCGAGTCCTTAGGGTTCAACCTCATGTCTGTCTCAATGCTTTGTGATCTTGATATGGTGGTTGTCTTTGGCAAGTATCGTTGTGTTGTGATCATGGAAGCTGATAATTCCAAAGTCTTCGAAGGCTTTAGGAGAGGAGATTTGTATATTGTTGATTTCTCTACAGGACCACAACCCGCTACATGTCTACTTGCAAAAGCTTCAGAAGGCTGGCTATAGCATCGACGACTTGGCCATGCTGGGATGAGGAACTTGCACATGCTCGTGAAGAAAAAGCATGTCATTGGCATCGAGGGTGTCAAATTCCTCAAGGACCATTTGTGTGGAGCTTGTGATGCTGGAAAGATGACCAAGGCCAAGCATCCCTCAAAGACCATCATGACTACCACTCGTCCATTTGAATTGCTTCACATGGATCTCTTTGGCCATACTCACAGTGCCACATTTACTAATGCTACATCTCTATATGGCTTTGTCATTGCTGATGATTATTCTCGTTATACATGGGTGCATATCATCACTTACAAAACTGAAGTGCAGGAAGTCTTCAAACGATTTTCCTCGAGGGCTTCAACCAACTTTGGTGTGAAGATCAAGCACATCAGAAGTGACAATGGAACTGAGTTCAAGAACACTGGTCTTGATGACTATCTTGATGAACTTGGTATTACTCATGAGTTATCTGCTCCTTATAGTCCTCAGCAGAATGGTGTCATGGAGCGCAAGAATAGGACTCTTGTTGAGATGGCCTGCACTATGCTTGATGAGTACAAGACGCCTCCTCGCTTCTGGCCTGAGGCAATTGATACTGTGTGCCACATCATCAATAGAGTATATCTTCACAAATTCTTCAAGAAGACTGCGTATGAACTCCTCACTGACAAGAAACCCAATATCCCACTAAAGTAGATGAAGCATTTCCGGAGTCCGAGTGGATTCAATCTATGCAAGAGGAATTACGTCAGTTCGAGCTCAACAATGTCTGGGAACTTGTCAAGCGACCAGACCCTCGCAAGCACAATGCCATCAGCACAAAATGGATCTACCGCAACAAGCAAGATGAAAATGGCCTTGTGGTGAGGAATAAGGCACGACTTGTAGCTCAAGGCTACACACAGGTTGAAGGAATTGATTTTGATGAAACTTCTGCACCTGTTACTAGACTTGAAGCAATTCACATATTACTTGTTTATGCTAACCATCATAATATCATCTTATATCAAATGGATGTGAAAAGTGAATTCCTCAATGGTAAGCTTGAGGAAGAAGTATATGTTGCTCAACCCCCAGGTTTTGAAGATCCAAAGCATCCCGACAAAGTCTTCAGACTCAATAAGGCCCTCTATGGCCCTCGGGCATGGTATGATACTTTGAAGGAATTCCTCATGAAGAAAGGCTTCAAACCCGGTTCACTTGACCCAACTCTTTTCACCAAAGCTTATGATGATGAATTATTCGTGTGCCAAATATATGTTGATGGTATCACCTTTGGCTATACTGACCAACGTTACAGTGATGAATTTTCCTACATGATGAGTGAAGAATATCAAATGTCTATGATGGGAGAATTGAAATTCTTCTTAGGTCTTCAGATTTGTCAACAGCGCAATGGAATATTCATATCTCAAGAAAAATACCTCAAGGATGTCTTGAGGAAATTCGGCATGCAAGATTGCAAAGGCGTCAAAATCCCAATGCCCACAAATGGCCATCTATGCACTGATGAAAATGATATTGACTTCGATTAATAGGTATACCGCTCCATGATTGGTTCTTTATTGTATTTATGTGCATCTAGGCTAGATATTATGCTTAGTGTTTGCATGTGTGCCCGTTTTCAAGCTACACCAAAGGAATCACACCATAAGGCTGTGAAGCATATTCTTCGATATCTAGCTCACACTCCAACACTTGGATTATGGTATCCCAAGGGCTCGGCTTTTGATCTCATTGGATATTCAGACTCTGACTATGCTGGTGATCATGTGGACCGCAAGTTATCATCAGGCACATGCCATTTCCTCAGACGATCCTTGGTCTGTTAGTCTTCGAAGAAACAGAACTGCGTATTGATACGTCTCCAACGTATCTATAATTTTTGATTGTTCCATGCTATTATATATTCTGTTTTGGATGTTTAATGGGCTTATTTATACACTTCGATATTATTTTTGGGACTAACCTATTAACCGGAGGCCCAGCCGAAATTGCCGTTTTTTGCCTATTTCAGTGTTTCACAGAAAATGAATATCAAACAGAGTCCAAACGGAATGAAACCTTCGGGAGCGTGATTTTTTTGAACAAACGTGATCCAGAGGACTTGGAGTGGACGTCAAGCAACCAACGAGGAGGCCACGAGGCAGGGGGCGCGCCTACCCCCTGGGCGCGCCTTCCACCCTCGTGGGCCCCTCGTGGCTCCACCAACCTACTTCTTCCTCCTATATATACCTATGTACCCTGAAAACATCCAGGAGCACCACGACACCCTATTTCCACCACCACAACCTTCTGTACCCAAGAGATCCCATCTTGGGGCCTTTTCCGGAGCTCCACCGAAGGGGGCATTAATCACGGAGGGCCTCTACATCAAATCCATGGCCCCTCCGATGATGTGTGAGTAGTTTACCTCAGACCTGTGGGTCCATAGTTATTAGCTAGATGGCTTCTTCTCTCTCTTTGGATCTCAATACAAAGTTCTCCTCGATACCCTTGGAGATATATTTGATGTAATCTTCTTTTGTGGTGTGTTTGTCGAGATCTGATGAATTGTGGGTTTATGATCAAGACTATCTATGAACAATATTTGAATCTTCTCTGAATTCTTTTATGTATGATTGGTTATCTTTGAAAGTCTCTTCGAATTATCAGTTTGGTTTGGCCTACTAGATTGATCTTTCTTGCAATGGGAGAAGTGCTTAGCTTCGGGTTCAATCTTGCGGTGCTCGATCCCAGTGACAGTAGGGGAAACGACACGTATTGTATTGTTGCCATCGAGGATAAAAAGATGGGGTTTATATCATATTGCATGAGTTTATCCCTCTACATCATGTCATCTTGCTTAAAGCATTACGCCGTTCTTATGAACTCAATACTCTAGATGCATGCTGGATAGCGGTCGATGTGTGGAGTAATAGTAGTAGATGCAAACAGGAGTCGGTCTACTTGTCACGGACGTGATGCCTATATACATGATCATACCTAGATATTCTCATAACTATGCTCAATTCTATCAATTGCTCGACAGTAATTTGTTCACCCACCGTAATACTTATGCTATCTTGAGAGAAGCCACTAGTGAAACCTATGGCCCCCGGTTCTATTTTCCATCAGACAAGTTTCCAATCTATTTTATTTTGCAATATTTACTTTCAATTTATATCATAAAAATACCAAAAATATTTATCCTATTATTGTTATCTCTATCAGATCTCACTCTTGCAAGTGGCCGTGAAGGGATTGACAACCCCTTTATCGCGTTGGTTGCGAGGTTCTTATTTGTTTGTGTAGGTACGAGGTGACTTGCGCGTGGTCTCCTACTGGATTGATACCTTGGTTCTCAAAAACTGAGGGAAATACTTACGCTGCTTTGCTGCATCACCCTTTCCTCTTCAAGGGAAAACCAACACATGATCAAGAGGTAGCAAGAAGGATTTCTGGCGCCGTTGCCAGGGAGATCTACGCCAAGTTAAGACATACCAAGTACCCATCACAACTCTTATCCTTCGCATTACATTATTTTCCATTTGCCTCTCATTTTCCTCTCCCCCAATTCACCCTTGCCGTTTTATTCACCCTCTCTTCCTTTCGCCCTCTCTTTTCGTTTGTCTCTTTTTCGCTTACCTCTTGTTTCTTGTTGTCCTTATGGCCCTGCCTAGATTTGGTGATCTTCACCTTAAAAGGTTGGAAGAGATTGAAAGCAATGTCAAAAGCTTTATGACTTTACAATTTGAGCATAATAATTTCTTTAGAAACGAGCTCAAGGAACAAAAAGGCTTTATGGAGTACATGAATAAAGAACTTGATCACATGTCTAAGGAATTTTGTGGTTTGAAATCTCAGATTGCTCATTTTGAAAAATTAATAGCTGAAATTTTGGATAAGCAGGCCACCTTAGTTAATAAGATGGCCGCCAAGCCGGAAAGTTTTTATGAGAATAAAGATGAATATCTAAAAGTTATTGATGTGTCCCCTATTAAATCTTTGTTTTCCAATATGAATCTTGATAATGATGGGACTGGAGATGAGTCAACTTTAGTTAGAAGGCTTCCCAAAAATTCGGAGTTTTTAGATCTTGATGCAAAAATTGGTAAAAGTGGGATTGAAGAGGTTAAAACTTTAGATATCAACGAACCCACTATCTTAGATTTCAAGGAATTTAATTATGATAATTGCTCTTTGATAGATTGTATTTCCTTGTTGCAATCCGTGCTAAATTCTCCGCATGCTTATAGTCAAAATAAAGCTTTTACTAAACATATCGTTGATGCTTTAATGCAATCTTACGTAGAAAAACTTGAGTTGGAAGTTTCTATCCCTAGAAAAATTTATGATGAGTGGGAACGTACAATTAAAATAAAAATTAAATATAATGAATGCTATGCTTTGTGTGATTTGGGTGCTAGTGTTTCCACGATCCCAAAAACTTTGTGTGATTTGCTAGGTTTCCGTGAATTTGATGATTGTTCTTTAAACTTGCACCTTATGGATTCCACCATTAAGAAACCCATGGGAAGAATTAATGATGTCCTTATTGTTGCAAATAGGAATTATGTGCCCGTAGATTTCATTGTTCTTGATATAGATTGCAATCCTTCATGTCCTATTATTCTTGGTAGACCTTTCCTTAGAACGATTGGTGTAATTATTGATATGAAGGAAGGGAATATTAGATTCCAATTTCCATTAAGGAAAGGCATGGAACACTTCCCTAGAAACAAAATTAAATTACCATATGAATCTATTACGAGAGCCACTAATGTATTACCTACCAAAGATGGCAATACCTAGATCTATCCTCGCTTTTATGCCTAGCTAGGGGCGTTAAACGATAGTGCTTGTTGGGAGGCAACCCATTTTTATTTTTGTTTCTTGCTTTTTGATTCTGTTTAGTAATAATTAATTTATCTAGCCTCTGTTTTATTGTGTTTTTGTGTTTAATTAGTATTTGTGCCAAGTAGAACCGTTGGGAAGACTTGGGGAAAGTCTTTTTGATCTTGCTGTAAAAAACAGAAACTTTAGCGCTCATGAGAATTGCTGCCATTTTTTTACTGGAGAGTGCTATTTAGTTAATTCTTTTTGAAGATGATAAATTCCTCACGTCCAGAAATTTATTTTAGAATTTTTGGGGTTCCAGAAGTATTCGAAACCTACATATTACTACAGACTGTTTTGTTTTTTGTGTGTTGTTTGCTTATTTTGATGAATCTATGGCTAGTAATAGAGTTTATGAACCATAGAAAAGTTGGAATACAGTTGGTTTAACACCAATATAAATAAATAATGAGTTCACTATAGTACCTTGAAGTGGTGGTTTGTTTTCTTTTACTAACGGACTCACGAAGTTTTTCTTTTAAGTTTTGTGTTGTGAAGTTTTCTAGTTTTGGGTAAAGATTTGATGGATTATGGAACAAGGAGTGGCAAGAGCCTAAGCTTGTGGATGCCCAAGGCACTCCAAGGTAAAATCCAAGGACAACCAAAAGCCTAAGCTTGGGGATGCCCCGGAAGGCATCCCCTCTTTCGTCTTCGTCCATCGGTAACTTTACTTGGAGCTATATTTTTATTTGCCACATGATATGTGTTTTGCTTGGAACGTCTTGTATGATTTGAGTCTTTGCTTTTTATTTTACCACAATCATCCTTGCTGTACACACCTTTTGGGAGAGACACACATGAATTCGAATTTATTAGAATACTCTACGTGCTTCACTTATATCTTTTGAGTTGGATAATTTTTGCTCTAGCGCTTCGCTTATATCTTTTAGAGCACGACGGTGGTTCCATTTTATAGAAATAATTGATCTCTCATGCTTCACTTATATCATTTTGAGAGTCCTTTAGAACAGCATGGTAATTCACTTTGGTTATAAATTTTAAATGCTAAGAGAAGTTGGATGCTTGATAGATTGTTTTGAGATATAAAGGTGGTAATATTAGAGGTGTGCTAGTTGAGTAATTGTGAAATTGATGAATACTTGTGTTGAAGTTGGCAAGTCCCATAGCATGCACGTATGGTAAACATTATGTGACAAATTTGAAGCATGGGGTGTTCTTTGATTGCTTTCCTTATGAGTGGCAGTCAGGGATGAGTGATGGTCTTTTCCTACCAATCTGTTCCCCTAGGAGCATGCGCGTAGTGCTTGGTTTTGATGACTTGTAGATTTTTGCAATAAGTATGTGAGTTCTTTATGACTAATGTTGAGTCCATGGATTATACGCACTCTCACCCTTCCATCATTGCTAGCCTCTTTGGTATCGTGCATTGCCCTTTCTCACCTTGAGAGTTGGTGCAAACTTCGCCAGTGCATCCAAACCCCGTGATATGATACGCTCTATCACACATAAGACTCCTTATATCTTCCTCAAAACAGCCACCATACCTACCTATTATGGCATTTCCATAGCCATTTCGAGATATATTGCCATGCAACTTTCCACCGTTCCATTTGTTATGACACGCTTCATCATTGTCATATTGCTTTGCATGATCATGTAGTTGACATCATATTTGTGGCAAGGCCACCATGCTTAATTTTTCATACATGTCACTCTTGATTCATCGCAATCCCGGTACATCGCCGGAGGCATTCACATAGAGTCATATTTTTTCTAAGTATTGAGTTGTAAGTAAAAATAAGTGTGATGATCATTATTATTAGAGCATTGTCCCAGTGAGGAAAGGATGATGGAGACTATGATTCCCCCACAAGTCAGGATGAGACTCCGAGCGAAAAATAAAAAAGGAGAAAATAGGCCAAAAAAAGAAGGACCAAATAAAAAAATAAAAAAGAGAGAAAAATAGAGAAGGGACAATGTTACTATCCTTTTTCCACACTTGTGCTTCAAAGTAGCACCATGATCTTCATGATAGAGAGTCTCCTATGATGTCACTTTCATAAACTAGTGGGAATTTTTCATTATAGAACTTGGCTTGTATATTCCAATGATGGGCTTCCTCAAATGCCCTAGGTCTTCGTGAGCAAGCGAGTTGGATGCACACCCACTTAGTTTCTTTGATGAGCTTTCATATATTTATAGCTCTAGTGCATCCGTTGCATGGCAATCCCTACTCCTTGCATTGACATCAATCGGTGGGCATCTCCATAGCCCATTGATTAGCCGCATCAATGTGAGACTTTCTCCCTTTTTGTATTCTCACACAACCTCAATCATCATATTCTATTCCACCCATAGTGCTATGTCCATGGCTCGCGCTCATATATTGCGTAAAAGTTGAAAGAGTTTGAAAAGTCTAAGTATGAAACAATTGCTTGGCTTCTCATCGGGGTTGTGCATGATGAGAGCATTTTGTGTGACGAAAATGAAGCATGGCCAAACTATATGACTTTGTGGGGATAAGTTTTCTTTGGCTATGGTATTTTGATAAGACATAATTGCTTGATTAGCATATTTGGAGTATTACTGTTTTTATGTCAATAGTAAACTTTTATCTTGAATCTTTCAGATCTGAACATTCATGCCACAATAGAGAAAAATACATTGAAGAATATTCTAGAAAGCATTCCACATCAAAAATTCTGTTTTTATCATTTACCTACTCGAGGACGAGCATGAATTAAGCTTGGGGATGCTTGATATGTGTCCAACGTATCTATAATTTTTGATTGTTCCATGCTATTATATATTTTGTTTTGGATGTTTAATGTGCTTATTTATACACTTCTGTATTATTTTTGGGACTACCCTATTAACTGGAGGCCCAACCCAAATTGTTGTTTTTTGCCTATTTCAGTGTTTCACAGAAAAGGAATATCAAACGGAGTCCAAACTGAATGAAACCTTTGGGAGCGTGATTATTGGAACAAACATGATCAGGAGGACTTGGAGTGGACGTCAAGCAACACGAGGAGGCCATGATGCAGGGGCGCGCCTACCCCCTGGGCGCGCCCTCCACCCTCGTGGGCCACTCGTGGCTCCACCGACCTACTTCTTCCTCCTATATATACCTACGTACCCTGAAAACATCCAGGAGCACCACGAAACCCTATTTCCACCACCGCAACCTTCTATACCCAAGAGATCCCATCTTGGGGCCTTTTCCGGAGCTCTGCCGGAGGGGGCATTGATCACGGAGGGCCTCTACATCAACTCCATGGCCCCTCCGATGATGTGTGAGTAGTTTACCTCAGACCTTCGGGTCCATAGTTATTAGCTAGACGACTTCTTCTCTCTCTTTGGATCTCAATACAAATTTCTCCTTGGTTCTCTTGGAGATCTATTTGATGTAATCTTCTTTTGCGGTGTGTTTGTCAAGATCCGATGAATTGTGGGCTTATGATAAAGACTATCTATGAACAATATTTGAATCTTCTCTGAATTCTTTTATGTATGATTGGTTATCTTTGCAAGTCTCTTCGAATTATCAGTTTGGTTTGGCCTACTAGATTGATATTTCTTGCAATGGGAGAAGTGCTTAGCTTTGGGTTCAATCTTGCGGTGCTCGATCCCAGTGACAGTAGGGGAAACAACATGTATTGTATTGTTGCCATCGAGGATAAAAAGATGGGGTTTATATCATATTGCATGAGTTTATCCCTCTACATCATGTCATCTTGCTTAAAGCGTTAGTCCGTTCTTATGAACTTAATACTCTAGATGCATGCTGGATAGCGGTCGATGTGTGGAGTAATAGTAGTAGATGCTGGTAGGAGTCGGTCTACTTGTCATGGACGTGATGCCTATATACATGATCATACCTAGATATTCTCATAACTATGCTCAATTCTATCAATTGCTCGATAATAATTTGTTCACCCACCATAATACTTATGCTATCTTGAGAGAAGCCACTAGTGAAACCTATGGCCCCCGGGTCTATTTTCCGTCATACAAGTTTCCAATCTATTTTATTTTGCAATCTTTACTTTCAATTTATATCATAAAAATACCAAAAATATTTATCCTATTATTATTATCTCTATCAGATCTCACTCTTGCAAGTGGCCGTGAAGGGATTGACAACCCCTTTATCGCGTTGGCTGCGAGGTTCTTATTTGTTTGTGTAGGTACGAGGTGACTCGCACGTGGTCTCCTACTGGATTGATACCTTGGTTCTCAAAACCGAGGGAAATACTTATGCTGCTTTGCTGCATCACCCTTTCCTCTTCAAGGGAAAACCAACACATGCTCAAGAGGTAGCATGTATCACTCTCTACTGCTGAAGCTTAGTACATTGCTGCTTGATCGTGTTGTGCTCAATTGCTATGGATGAAGCAAACTCTCAAGGACTAAGACATCAATGTGAAGAATGTGCCACTGTATTGTGAAAATGAGAGTGCCATCAAGATTGCTCATAACCCAGTCCAGCACTCGAAGACAAAGCACATTCAGATCCGTCATCATTTTCTTCGTCATCATGTGTTGAAGGACGACATCTCCATCGAGCATGTGAAGACTGAAGAATAGCTAGCTGATATCTTCACAAAGCCCTTGGATGAGAAGAGATTTAGCAAGTTGCGGTGTGAGCTAAATATCTTAGAATCTTCGAACGTCCTTTGAAAAGGACACACACCCTAACACTTATGCAAAATTGATGACTTAGATGTGCAACACGTGAAGACTAACCCTCTAAGTGTGAATAAATTAACGAAGAATTTGATTCTCAGAGCCCTACGATAATTGTACGCGGTGTCTGAAATCATCATTCTTATACGGTGGGTCACGCCACCAACAAAAGTTGAAAAAGCTTCAATTTGAGTTTTCTTCACTTTGAAATTCCTCAGTTGTTCAAATTCTTCAACTTTGCAATGTCTTCACTGTTTCCGTCGTTTTTCTTCATTGGCTATATAAATATATGAGTTTATGTCCTCTACAGCATTCACTTATTGCTATTTCTTCAAGTTTTTTCTAAGTGAATGTGATCGGACCCTTCCCCCTCTATGCTAAACTCAACCCAGTCTGTTCACAAGTTCCTCATGTGCATTCTATTTGAAACCCGTTCATAATCTTCACCGTGTCCTTGTCAGCTGAAGAATTTGCGAACGAAACATTAAAATTTTCTTATCTGAATTTTCGATTTTCGCCGCTCAAACCGTTCCGCATTCCGCAACAATACTTATCTATTCACCCTTGATCTCACATGATCTCCACCTCACAGTATGTGGGTGACACATGTCACACAGATGAGAAAGGTCAGGGGCACGTTCGTCCATTTTCCTCGGACGAGCAGTTTTTCACCGTGGCTATATATACCCCTTCCCTTCCGCAGTCTATTTTTACTCCGCTCGACCTCACTCCCTAGATCAAGCTCTCAAAACCTAGCGCCGCCGCTACTTCATCGCCACGGTTGAGGAAGAGCTTCGCTGCCTCAACCTCGTCGCCGTCGTACTCGCGTCGGCTGCAGATTTCTTCACTCCACCGCCGCTATAGCCGTCTTCCTCTGCCAAGTTAGGGCATGGAAGATCTGGACTGACGAACTTCCAATCTACATTCCCAGTTTGTCATGTTCTTCGTCAAGGATAATTAAAAGTTACTTTTACTGCCCTTATTGATTCCAGTGATTTCGTCAAAATCTTCAAAAGGTATTTATTCTTCAATCTTCACACTCTAAACACCTCACACAAACATCTGTTCTTGATCTGTTTCCTAAGCCATGTTTTTTTCTTCAATATTCCTCAATTGTGTGGATTTTCAATCTACACAACTCTGGAACCTAAGTCAAAGAACGCTTAGTGAAATTCCTCAAGACACATCTGGTCAAATTCCTCCAACTTGTTCTTTTTGCAAAAACTTCTGAGAACACATATGACCTCTCCAAATTCTTCACACCTATACTCTGTTCACAGGTACACATGTCTGCTACTGAATCACTAGGTTCTGATCAACTTAACTCATTTGTAGCGTTCTCGAAGAAAAACTGCATACCTCTTCAGAGAACTCAACTATTCAAAATCCACAGCTGAAGAAAATGGCTGATGGAAAGAAACCTCAAAAGGGAGGAAAGAAGTTGGAAGTCAACACTGCATTTGAAATCCCTGAAGACATCTATGCAGGGTATTGCACTCCAGATGAGGCAATTCATGGAAAAGAAATGAATAATGAGCGCAAAGTGCGCATTCAGAAAATAGAGAGGAGATGGTCCAGAGAATGGAGGGAGTACAGATATCTGACTCCCAAGTACATGAAGAAATTCGCTGTTCACCCTCCATGCCCAAGACCTCCCTTGGCACCAGGCCAAGTTGCTGATCCCTCAAGCATTAGACGAGGTGAGGAATTTCCTGCTGAATGGGCCAAGCGTCAAGCTAAGTTTGCCAAAGTAGCAAAAGAGGCAGTGAAGAAATTCAATGAAGACTCTGTTGCTGCTGCCACTGCTGAGGCCTCTGCTAGCAAGCCCAAGAAGGCTATGCCAAAGAAGCCTGCACATAAGCCCAGTACCTCTTCTTCAATGCCCTCATGACCAAGCTCTTCTGCTAAGCCCTCACGGCCAATTCCTCAAGCTGCCCCAGTTCCTCGAGTTCCAAAACCCTCAGCTCCTCTGGCAAAGTCCTTAGCACCTGTGCATCTCGCCTTGTGCCAAAGGACCACAGGAAAATCCATTGCCTCAGGAGCCTCTACAAGTTCTTCAGCTCCTCTGCATTCCTCAACTGGCCCCACATTATTGAAAACCAAGGCCATTGCTGGATGAGGCACTAGACCCAGTCCTCAAAAGAAGCAGGTCGCCTTTCAAGTACTGTCCTCTGATGACGAAGCTGATGATGATGAACTCGCTGAAATCATCAGAGATAGACAGCAGAGGGCTGCTAGAGCCAAAGGAAGTGAAGTTCCTCCCCTACTGGACCCAAAGTTGATCCTTGAATACATTGATCTCTGGCACAAGGACCCCAACACTCCTATGCCAGACTTCAAGCTGACTCCTGGCCAAAATCACATGCCGACCGCCTTCATAGGCGAAGAAAAATGGAAGTTTGAGAAGGCCAGGCAGCTGAAGAAAGCTCAATACAAGAAGGAGTGACTTCTAAAAAAGAACATTGTGAAAATGTCCACTATGAAGAAATTGACAAGCTCTTTTGAGAATCCGATTGACGCTATTCCAGTTTCAAGCATGCCATCAAAGGAACTCGTTCCTTTTGGTGAAGACTATGTGATCCCAAGCGGATCGGATGAATACATTCCTTCTGCTGCTTCTACAAAGCAGATGGACGAAGAAATTGAAGCGGATGATATCCCTTCAACTCCAATCATCTCATCGCCTATGCCTCAGTTCATAGCTGAAGAGGCAAGCGTTGAAGAATTAAATGAAGAATATGAAGACGTGGATATTGGGTGCTCCACTCCAATGCTGAATGATGACTATTGGGATAGTCAGCACCCCAACTCTCCGCTCTTCACCCCACTACAACAAATCCCTCTGTCTCCTGTGCACACTGAAGTTCTTATGGGCTCTGAAGAACCTAGTCTCCCTGAAGCAATTCCAGCCACTAGTGCTGATGAAAATGCTACTGAAGCAATTCCAGCCACTAGTGTTGATGAAAATGTTGATGAAGAAATGAAGAACCAGGCTGTAACTGAAATTCCTCAGCCTATGGTTCCAGAGAACGTGATTCCTGAGGCTGTGATGACTTTGACTAACACTCCTCAACTCAAGCCGAAGAATCCCTTCTCCAAGAAGCAAAAATTCAAGGCTGGCGACTTCTTCCATGAGCACATATTCTTCACAGATTACAACCCATATGACTCTGCTCGTCTTAGAAGGAAGCATTTCTGGATTGCCAGCCAAGCCAACTTCTATTCTTCACTGCTTTTCGATAAGGACAAAGTATTTGATCATGCAAAATTCCTCATGTGGACATGGAATCACTACCTTGCTTCACGCCAGTCCTCAGTGTTCTTCATGATGCTGGACTTGTCAACTTCTGCACCGATATATGTGATTGGAATGAAAAACTAATTCTTTAGTTCTATGCAACACTGCACATCATAAGAAATGCTGAAGATGTGAACTCTTGGGTATTGGACTGGATGATAGATAATACTCACTTCAAAGCACCGGCCTCTGAATTGCTTCATGCCCTGGCTCTCAGTCCTCCCCTTGAAGGTGCACGTTGTATATATCATGAACCTGAACTTACTGACCACTATATGCAAGTGTTGATGAAGCCGCCGAAGCCCGGTCAAGCCTCAAGAACCAAATTCCTCGTGAAGGAATTGCTGCATGTGCCACGGACTGTATATCGCATCTTGACCAAGACCTTGAGTCCAATCAAGGGCCACGACTCTAATGAAGAAGAGGTCGTTGGTATCATGAAGAATCTGCTATTCAACCTCATTCATGGCATTCCTGTCAACTACCATGATTTCTTCATGAGGACTCTGGCAAATGCAGCTTTGTCCCTTTTTGAGTTGAAGTCTTATGCTCCATGGATTGTGAGATTCCTCAGATCAAGGTCTTCAATCAACTACAAGGCTGATTTGTAGAATCACGTCAATTACTTTCCCCCAATAGAAGTCCTCAAGCGGACATTTTCCTCAGCTGATGAAAAGGGCAAGGCTACTGCTATTATTGATGAAGGCATTCGTCCATTGGATGGTCAATTCCGCAAAGCTGCATCTTACTCCACCAATGATGACTCTGCCACTCATGACTCCGCCGCCAATGCCTCAAAACAAAATCCTCAAGGCATAGCTCCAAGGGTGATGACTGATCGTGAGCTTCTCCTCATTCTTCACCAGAAGGTCGATCGCAACCACAAATGGGTTAAGCGTCAGTTTAGTTCTATTCTTCACAACATGACTGCTACACACAATGCAGTGAAGAAGAACCACTTCTACCTCCATGAAGTATTCAATCGCACCGGGGCTGTTCTGTCTCATCTCTATGGTGAAGAAGATCTGAAGCAAATGGGTTTCAAGCAAGACTTTGAATTTTCTCAACCACCAGCGAAGAAATTCAAGAAAACCAAAGTTCCTTCCTTGCTAGCCAGCTCATACTCTTCATCGCGTGAGACTGATGAGCATGAAGATTTGGAAGACACTACGGTAGGCCCTACCTCAACAACCGACCCCAACAATACTGGCGCTCCTTCATCGACTCAGTGATGATATTCTTCAGAGGCGTTAGTCCTCACTTTTCATCCCTTTTGGTCATTCGATGACAAAGGGGGAGAAATTTGAGTTAGTCTTCAAACGGGTCTCTATATATGGGCATTTTTTTCTAAGTTACAACTCTCGTTCTTTTGAAGATTTATTGGATCGAGTTGTAAACTTAAACCTGATGGTGGTCTGATACTTTTGAAGGAAATATGCCCTAGAGGCAATAATAAAGTTATTATTTATTTCCTTATATCATGATAAATGTTTATTATTCATGCTAGAATTGTATTAACCGGAAACATGATACATGTGTGAATACGTAGACAAACATAGTGTCACTAGTATGTCTCTACTTGACTAGCTCGTTAACCAAAGATGGTTATGTTTCCTAGCCATAGACAAAGAGTTCTCATTTTATTAACGAGATCACATCATTAGGAGAACGATGTGATTGACTTGAACCATTCCGTTAGCTTAGCATTTGATCGTTTAGTTTGTTGCTATTGCTTTCTTCATGACCTATACATGTTCCTATGACTATGAGATTATGCAACTCCCGCTTACCGGAGGAACACTTTGAGTGCTACCAAATGTCACAATGTAACTGGGTGATTATAAAGGTGCTCTACAGGTGTCTCCGAAGGTACTTGTTGGGTTGGCGTATTTCGATATTAGGATTTGTCACTCCGATTGTCGGAGAGATATCTTTGGGCCCACTCGGTAATACACATCACTTAAGCCTTAAGTTAGTTGCGGGATGTTGTATTACGGAACGAGTAAAGAGACTTGCCGATAACGAGATTGAACTAGGTATTGAGATACGGACGATCGAATCTCGGGTAAGTAACATACCGATGATAAAGGGAACAACGTATGTTGTTATGTGGTTTGACCAATAAAGATCTTCATAGAATATGTAGGAGCCAATATGAGCATCCAGGTTCCGCTATTGGTTATTGACCGGAGACGTGTCTCGGTCATGTCTACATAGTTCTCGAACCCGTATGGTCCGCACGCTTAAAGTTCGATGATGGTTATATTATGAGTTTATGTGTTTTGATGTACCGAAGGCAGTTCAGAGTCTCGGATGAGATCAGGGACAGGACGAGGAGTCTCGAAATGGCCGAGACATAAAGATCGATATATTGGACGACTATATTCGGACATCGGAAAGGTTCTGAGTGGTTCGGGTATTTTTTGGAGTACCGGAGAGTTACGGGAATACAAGGGAAGAAGTATATGGGCCTTATTGGGCTTTAGGGGAGAGAGAGCTGCAGGCCGCGCGCCCCCCCAATGACTAGTCCGAATTGGACTAGGGGGAGGGGCAGCGCCCCCTCCTTCCTTCTCTTCCCTCTTCCCCTTCCTTGTCTCCTACTCCTACTACTTGGAAGGGGAGGAATCCTACTCCCGGTGGGAGTAGGACTCCTCCAGGGTGCGCCATAGGGGCCGGCCCTCTCCCCCTCCTCCACTCCTTTATATACGTGGCCGGGGGCACCCCATAGACACAACAATTGATCCCTTGGATCTCTTAGCCGTGTGCGGTGCCCCCTCCACCATAATCCACCTCGGTCATATCATAGCGGTGCTTAGGCGAAGCCCTACGTCGGTAGAACATCATCATCATCACCACGCCATCGTACTAACGGAACTCTCCCTCAAAGCTCGGCTGGATTGGAGTTCGAGGGACGTCATCGAGTTGAACGTGTGCAAAACTCGGAGGTGTCGTGCGTTCGGTACTTAATCGGTCGGATCGTGAAGAAGTACGACTACATCATCCGCATTGTGCTAACGCTTCCGCTTTCGGTCTACGAGGGCACGTGGACACACTCTCCCCTCCCGTTCCTATGCATCACCATGATCTTGCATGTGCGTAGGAATTTTTTTAAAATAACTACGTTCCCAATAGTGGTATCAGAGCCTGGTTATATGCGTTGATGTTATATGCACAATTAGAACACAAGTGAGTTGTGGGCGATACAAGTCATACTTCTTACCAGCATGTCATACTTTGGTTCGGCGGTATTGTTGGATGAAGCGGCTCGGACCGACATTACGCGTATGCTTACGCGAGACTGGTTCTACCGACGTGCTTTGCACACAGGTGGCTGGCGGGTGTCAGTTTCTCCAACTTTAGTTGAACCGAGTGTGGCTAGGCCCGGTCCTTGAGAAGGTTAAAACAACACTAACTTGATGAACTATCATTGTGGTTTTGATGTGTAGGTAAGAACGGTTCTTGCTCAGCCCGTAGCAGCCACGTAAAACTTGCAACAACAAAGTAGAGGACGTCTAACTTGTTTTTGCAGGGCATGTTGTGATGTGATATGGTCAAGACATGATGCTATATTTTATTATATGAGATGATCATGTTTTGTAACGGAGTTATCGGCAACTGGCAGGAGCCATATGGTTGTCATTTTATTGTATGCAATGCAATCGCCCTATAATTGCTTTACTTTATCACTAAGCAGTAGCGATAGTCGTAGAAGCAATAGTTGGCGAGACGACAACGATGCTACGATGGAGATCAAAGTGTCACACCGGTGACAATGGTGATCATGACGGTGCTTCAGAGATGAAGAGCACAATATGATGATGGCCATATCATATCACTTATATTGATTGCATGTGATGTTTATCTTTTATGCATCTTATCTTGCTTTGATTGATGGTAGCATTATAAGATGATCTCTCACTAAATTATCAAGGTATAAGTGTTCTCCCTGAGTATGCAGCATTGCGAAAGTTCTTCGTGTTGAGACACCACGTGATGATCGGGTGTGATAGGCTCTACGTTCAAATACAACGGGTGCAAAATAGTTGCACACACGGAATACTCAGGTTAAACTTGATGAGCCTAGCATATGCAGATATGGCCTCAGAACACTAAGACCGAAAGGTCGAGCGTGAATCATATAGTAGATATGATCAACATAGTGATGTTCACCATTGAAAACTACTCCATCTCACGTGATGATCAGACATGGTTTAGTTGATTTGGATCACGTGACCACTTAGAGGATTAGAGGGATGTCTATCTAAGTGGGAGTTCCTAAGTAATATGATTAATTGAACTTTAATTTATCATGAACTTAGTCCTGGTAGTATTAGCATATCTATGTTGTAGATCAATGGCTCGCGTTTAGCTCCTCTGTTTTATTTTTGATATGTTCCTAGAGAAAACTAAGTTGAAAAATGTTAGTAGAAATGATGCGGATTGGATCCGTGATCTGAGGATTATCCTCATTGCTGCACAGAAGAATTATGTCCTTGATGCACCGCTAGGTGACAGACCTATTGCAGGAGCAGATGCAAACGTCATGAATGTTTGGATAGCTCAATATGATGACTACTCGATAGTTTAGTGCACCATGCTTAACAGCTTAGAATCGGGACTTCAAAGACATTTTGAACATCATGGATCATATGAGATGTTCCAAGAGTTGAAGTTAATATTTCAAACAAATGTCCGAGTTAAGAGATATGAAGTCTCCAACAAGTTCTATAGCTAAAAGATGGAGGAGAATAGCTAAAGCAGTGAGCATGTGTTCAGATTTTCTGGGTACTACAATCGCTTGTATCAAGTGGGAGTTAATCTTCCAGATAAAATAGTGATTGACAGAATTCTCTAGTCACCATCACCAAGTTAGTAGAACTTCGTGATGAACTATAGTATGCAAGGGATGACAAAAACGATTCCCGAGCTTTTCATGATGATGAAATCGATGAAAGTAGAAATCAAGAAAGAGCATCAAGTGTTGATGATTAACAAGACCACTAGTTTCAAGAAAAGGGCAAAGGGAAAGAGAGGGAACTTCAAGAAGAATGGCAAGCAAGTTGCTGCTCAAGTGAAGAAGCCCAAGTCTGGACCTAAGCCTGAGACTAAGTGCTTCTACTTCAAAGGGACTGGTCACTAGAAGCAGAACTACCCCAAGTATTTGGCGGATAAGAAGGATGGCAAAGTGAACAATGCTATATTTTATATACATGTTATTGATGTGTACTTTACTAGTGTTTATAGCAACCCTCCGGTATTTGATACTGGTTTAGTTGCTAAGAGTAGTAACTCGAAATGGGAGTTACAGAATAAACAAAGACTAGTTAAGGGTGAAGTGACGATGTGTGTTGGAAGTGGCTCCAAGATTGATATGATCATCATCGCACACTCCCTATACTTTCGGGATTAGTGTTAAACCTAAATAAATGTTATTTGATGTTTGCGTTGAGCATGAATATGATTTGATCATGTTTATTGCAGAACGGTTATTCATTTAAGTTAGAGAATAATTGTTGTTCTGTTTACATGAATAAAACCTTCTATGGTCATACACCCAATGAAAATCGTTCGTTGGATCTCGATCGTAGTGATACACATATTCATAATATTGAAGCCAAAAAGGATGCAAAGTTAATAATGATAGTGCAACTTATTTGTGGCACTGCCGTTTAGGTCATATTGGTGTAAAGCGCATGAAGAAACTCCATGCTGATGGAATTTTCGAATCACTTGATTATGAATCATTTTGATGCTTGCGAACCATGCCTCATGGGCAAGATGACTAAGACTCCGTTCTCCGGAACAATGGAGCGAGCAACTGACTTATTGGAAATAATACATACTGATGTATGCAGTCGGCTGAGTGTTGAGGCTCGCGACGGGTATCGTTATTTTCTGACCTTCACGGATGATTTGAGCAGATATGGGTATATCTTCTTGATGAAACATAAGTCTTAAACATTTGAAAACGTTCAAAGAACTTCAGAGTGAAGTGGAAAATCATCGTGACAAGAAAATAAAGTTTCTACGATCTGACCGCAGAGACAAATATTTGAGTTACGAGTTTGGTCTTCAATTAAAACAATGTGGAATAGTTTCACAACAAATCGTGCCACTTGTAACACCACAACATAATGTTATGCCCGAACTTCATAACCGTACTATTATTGGATATAGTGCAATCGATGGTGTTTCTTACTGATTAACCACTATAGTTTTGGGGTTATGCATTAGAGACAACTGCATTTGCGTTAAAAAGGGCACCATCTAAATCCGTTGAGACGACACCGTATGAACTGTGGTTTGGCAAGAAACCAAAGTTGTCATTTCTTAAAGTTTGGGGCTGCGATGCTTATAAGAAAAAGTTTCATCTTGATAAGTTCAAACCCAAATCGGAGAAATGTGTTTTCATAGGATACCGGAAGGAGATAGTTGGGTACACCTTCTATCACAGATCCGAAGGCAAGACATTCATTGCTGGGAATGGATCCTTTCTAGAGAAGGAGTTTCTCTCGAAAGAAGTGAGTGTGAGGAAAGTAGAACTTGATGAGGTAACTGTACCTGCTCCCTTATTGGAAAGTAGATCGTCACAGAAATCTATTTTTATGACTCCTACACCAATTAGTGAGGAAGCTAATGATGATGATTATGTAACTTCAGATCAAGTTACTACCGAACCTCGTAGGTCAACCAGAGTGAGATCCGCACCAGAGTAGTATGGTAATCCCATTCTAGAGGTCATGTTAATTGACCATGACGAACCTACCAACTATGAGGAAGCGATGATGAGCCCAGATTCCGCGAAATGGCTTGAGGCCATGAAATCTGAGATTGGATCCATGTATGAGAACAAAGTATGGACTTTGATTGACTTGTCCGATGATCGGTGAGTCATTAAGAATAAATGGATCTTCAAGAGGAAGACAGACGCTGATAGTAGTATTACTATCTACAAAGCTCGAATTGTCGCAAAGTGTTTTCGACAAGTTCAAGGTGTTGACTACAATGAGATTTTCTCACTCGTATCGATGCTTAAAAGTCTGTCCGAATCATGTTAGCAGTTGCCGCATTTTATGAAATCTGGCAAATGGATGTCAAAACTGTATTCCTTCATAGATTTCTTAAAAAGAAGAGTTGTATATGATGCAACCAGAAGGTTTTGTTGACCCTAAAGGTGCTAACAAAGTGAGCAAGCTCCAGCGATCCATCTATGGACTGGTGCAAGAATCTCGGAGTTGGAATATATGCTTTGATAAAGTGATCAATGTATATGGTTTTATACAGACTTGCGGTGAAGCCTGTATTTACAAGAAAGTGAGTGGGAGCACTACAACATTTCTGATAAGTATATGTGAATGGCATATTGTTGATCGGAAAGAATGTAGAATTTTCTGGAAAGCATAAAGGAGTATTTGAAAGGAGTTTTTCAAAGAAAGACCTCGATGAAGCTGCTTACACATTGAGCATCAAGATATATAGAGAAAGATCAAGATGCTTGATAAGTTATTTCAATGAGTACATACCTTGACAAGATTTTGAAGTAGTTCAAAATGGAATAGTCAAAGAAGGAGTTCTTGCATGTGTTGCAAGGTGTGAAGTTGAGTAAAGACTCAAAACCCGACCACAACAGAAAATAGAAAGAGAATGATAAGTCATTCCCTATGCCTCAGTCATAGGTTCTATAAAGTATGCTATGCTGTTTACCAGTCCTATTGTATACCTTAGCATCTTTCTGGCAAGGAAGTACGTGATCTAGGAGTAGATCACTAGACAGTGGTCAAAATTATCCTTAGAGGACTAAGGAAATATTTCTCGCTTATGGAGGTGATAAAAGAGTTCGTCGTAAAGAGTTACATCGATGCAAGCTTTTTACATTAATCTAGATGACTCTAAGTCTCAATCTGGATACATACTGAAAGTGGAAGCAATTAGCTAGAGTAGCTCCGTGCAGAGCATTGTAGACATAGAAATTTGCAAAATACAAACGGATCTGAATGTTGCAGACCCGTAGACTAAACTTCTCTCACAAGCAAAACATGATCACTCTTTGGGTGTTAATCACATAGCGATGTGAACTAGATTATAGACTCTAGTAAACCCTTTGGGTATTAGTCACATGGAGATGTGAACTAATCACATAAAGATGTGAACTAGATTATTGACTCTAGTGCAAGTGGGAGACTAAAGGAAATATGCCCTAGAGGCAATAATAAAGTTATTATTTATTTCCTTATATCATGATAAATGTTTATTATTCATGCTAGAATTGTATTAACCGGAAACATGATACATGTGTGAATACATAGACAAACATAGTGTCACTACTATGTCTCTAGTTGACTAGCTCGTTAATCAAAGATGGTTATGTTCCTAGCCATAGACAAAAGAATTTTCATTTGATTAATGGGATCACATCATTAGGAGAATGATGTGATTGACTTGATCCATTCCATTATCTTAGAATTTGACCGTTTAGTTTGTTGCTATTGCTTTCTTCATGACTTATACATGTTCCTATGACTATGAGATTATGCAACTCCCGTTTACCGGAGGAACACTTTGTGTGCTACCAAACGTCACACCGTAACTGGGTGATTATAAAGGTGCTCTACAGGTGTCTCCGAAGGTACTTGTTGGGTTGGCGTATTTCAAGATTAGAATTTGTCACTCTGATTGTCGGAGAGATATCTCTGGGCCCACTCGGTAATACACATCACTTAAGCCTTGCAAGCATTGCAACTAATGAGTTAGTTGCAGGATGATGTAATATGGAACGAGTAAAGAGACTTGCCGGTAACGAGATTGAACTAGGTATTGAGATATTGACGATCGAATCCCGGGCAATTAACATACCGATGACAAAGGGAACAACTTATGTTGTTATGCGGTTTGACCGATAAAGATCTTCGTAGAATATGTAGGAGCCAATATGAGCATCCAGGTTGACCGGAGATGTGTCTCGGTCATGTCTACATAGTTCTCGAACCCGTAGGGTCCGCATGCTTAAAGTTCGATGACGGTTATATTATGAATTTATGTGTTTTGATGTACCGAAGGTAGTTTGGAGTCCCGGATGAGATCGGGGACATGACGAGGAGTCTTGAAATGGTCGATACGTAAAGATCGATATATTGGACGACTATATTCGGACATCGAAAAGGTTCCGAGTGGTTCGAGTATTTTTCGGAGTACCGGGAGTTACGGGAATACGAGGGAAGAAGTATATGGGCCTTATTGGGCTTTAGGTGAGAGAGAGAGGCAGGCTGCGCGTCCCCCCAATGACTAGTCCGAATTAGACTAGGGGGAGGGGCGGCGCCCCCTCCTTCCTTCTCTTCCCTCTTCCCCGTCCTTGTCTCCTACTCCTACTACTTGGAAGGGGACGAATCCTACTCCCGACGGGAGTAGGACTCCTCCAGGGCGCGCCATAGGGGCCGGCCCTCTCCCCCTCCTCCACTCCTTTATATACGTGGCCATTGGCACCCCATAGACACAACAATTGATCCCTTGGATCTCTTAGCCGTGTGCGGTGCCCCCCTCCACCATAATCCACCTCGGTCATATCGTAGCGGTGCTTAGGCGAAGCCCTGCATCGGTAGAACATCATCATCGTGACCACGCCATCGTATCGAAGGAACTCTCCCTCAAAGCTCGACTGGATCAAAGTTCGAGGGACATCATCGAGTTGATGTGTGCAGAACTCGGAGGTGTCGTGCGTTCGGTACTTGATCGGTCGGATCATGAAGACGTACGACTACATCAACCGCGTTGTGCTAACGCTTCCGCTTTCGGTCTACGAGGGTACATGGACACACTCTCCCCTCACGTTTCTATGCATCACCATGATCTTGCATGTGCATAGGATTTTTTTTGAAATTACTACGTTCCCAACAACTTTTGCTATTTTCTTCTGCATGCTTTTAATGCACGCATGCTGAATCACATCAGTCACCATATTTCATCATGCATTTCAAATTCTTCATATCATATGTTAAATGCGTGTATGAATTGCAAGATATAGGGGGAGATCTCCATGTGTCTACTCATCAAATGTGCATTGCTTCAAAAGCAAATTCCTCACTATGCACATCTTCAGGGGGAGTTCTTCTATATCTTGAACCAAAATTCCTCAATATTAGTATTTACACTTCATATGTTTATTCCCGTTGAAAACTTAACCTATATTGTCATCAATCACCAAAAAGGGGGAGATTGTATGTGCATCTAGTGCCCCTTAGTTATTTTGGTGTATTGAAGACTTATAGGTTAAGGAACTAATGCGTTTGTGAGTGTACAGAGGTCTATAAGTCTATGAGGAGTTTGATATTTACAGAGAAAGTCGACCCCTAAAAATGAATGTCTTCGACTAAAGACTTTGGACTTCTGAAGACTTTCTGAAGACTTCGAAAGTGAAGAAATTGGTGTGACCGTGAAGACTTGTTATTCATACGAGGAACATGAAGTGTGAAAACTTTTGTTTTTGTAGTTTCATTTTCTCTTTCTTGAGTCATAGGAAACATCATACTGTTAAAGGGGGTCGAGGTAAAACTAAGGAAAAGTTCCCAAGTGATGCTCAACTCAAAATCCTACACCTATCAATCCCTTCGAGTGAAGCCATTGGAAATCTCATACAGTTCAGTCAATTTCTTCAGTGAAAGAGACGAAGTTCTTCTGGTTTCTGAGGAATTTGTCCTGACTGAGGAGTTAAGAATTCACCAGTGCGGATTGCCTACAAGTGAGGAACATGATAGCCCTGAGGAATTTGATAGTCAAATTTCCGACCGTTGCTGTGCTATGCACCAGCTGTCCCGAAAACATCTACCCACCTAACGGTCATATCATTGAAGGGCATTTATGTCTTATCATGTCGGGCTGCTCCCTAGGCTATAAATAGCCGCCCCCTACAACCACTAGTTGGTTGGCTGCTCCGCGAGAAACTGACACTTGTCATTGAGAGCATCCCATCCTCCGAGGACTTTGAGCAAAAATCATCAAGTGAGGAAAAACCCAAAACCCCAAACCAAACACCTACAACCCAAAGTGATTGAGCATCACTGAAGAGATTGTTCCTATGTGGAACCGGCACTTGTTACCTTTGAGGACTGTGCATGCTCTAGATGGTTAGGCGTCATGGTGTAGAGCATCCAAGATGAAATTGTGGATCGCCGAGTGACCAAGTCTGTGAAGGTTTGTAAGTCACCTGAAGAGTTACCACATGTGATTTGACGATGTATGTGTGACCTTAGTTCAAGGAGAATATGGTGAGGACTGTGTCTGGGACTGTGTGTCCTCAGGTTTAAATACCTAGCTGCTCTAACCAGATGTACAACTATCACAACAGTTGGAACTGGTCTACCAAATCATTGTCTTCACTAAGCTTACTGGTTCTATTTCCTCAACCCTTTCATTTCTTCATTACTATGTTGTGTAACTGTTCATATCTGTTTGAAGACTTTGACTGAAGACTTTCTCAATTTACTCAGCTCAATTTCTTCAGTCTGCTTGTCCTCATTCTGTTTTGTCCTGTGCTTACGCTTTCTGTACTCTGTGTTTTGTTTCCAATCCACATGATGTCCATGCTTATGTTATGTCGTGTTTGCCTCTGAGTACTTATTCCGCTGCAAGTAGTTCTTCGCTTAGGAATTTCCTCACCCAGAAATTCCTCAGTGAAGAATTTATAAAAATCGCCTACTCATCCCCCTCTAGTCGACTTAACGCACTTTTGAAATCCCTCTAGGAAGAAGAACGAGTCCATGAAGAAGATGAAGCCACGTAGTCGAACGAATCCTCACAATCGCAACGAAACATGAACTATCGAGACGGAGCACAACCAAAAAGAAGCAAACAACATGGTAAACACGCCACACATAAACAAGACATGATGCTCAACCAAGTATGATGCAAGACAAGGCTACATGATGCTACTCATGCCAAGATATGATGCATACAAGAACAACACATCGAAGCAAGTTTAAATGAGGCCGAAAACAACATATGACAATTCCGGTAAGTCCTCATATGCAAATTTCGAAATTGGTCCTGATCTGAACAAAACATTGTTAAAGTGGTTAAACATCAAGTTAAAGTGCACCAAGATGATCTACACGCCTTTCTAGTCAAGTTACATATAAAGTTCGTTTAATTTGGAGCTACAGCCTAGAAGATATGAGCAAAACAAGTGAAACATGACATAGATGCAAATGCAAGCAACACAACATCACAAACACTCCAAAACATGGATGCAACAAGGTAACATGAAACTACATGCAAAAAAAGCAAGTTTCATATAGAGCATCCTCCAAACGGAGCCACGGTTCAACACATACACTCAATACAAGTTTCAAACACAATCTGCCCAAAACAACAACTAAGCACCTTGCAATCAAGCAAACAACATGCTACAGGAATCATATGGACACAAACTTGACATGCACTCAAAGTACAGACAACATGCTTCAAATATCATTAAGATTCAGGTTCATTGATAACCCACAAGTATAGGGGATCGCAACAGCTTTCAAGGGTAGAGTATTCAACCCAAATTTATTGATTCGACACAAGGGGAGCCAAAGAATATTCTCAAGTATTAGCAGCTGAGTTGTTAATTCAACCACACCTGGAAACTTAGTATCTGCAGCAAAGTGTTTACTAGCAAAGTAATATGATAGTGATGGTAACGGTAACAAAAGAGTAATGAAAGCAAAGTAATGTTTTTGGTATTTTGTAGTGATTGTAACAATAGCAACGAGAAAGTAAATAAGTGTAAACCAGTATAAGGAAAGCTCGTAGGCATCAGATCAATGATGGATAATTATGCCGGATGTGGTTCATCATGTAACAGTCATAACATAGGGTGACACAGAACTAGATCCAATTCGTCAATGTAATGTAGGCATGTATTCCGAATATAGTCATACATGCTTATGGAAAAGAACGTGCATGCCATCTTTTGTCCTACCCTCCCGTGGCAGCGGGGTCCTAATGGAAACTAAGGGATATTAAGGCCTCCTTTTAATAGAGAACCGGAACAAAGCATTAGCACATAGTGAATACATGAACTCCTCAAACTACGGTCATCACCGGTAAGTATCCCGATTATTGTCACTTCGGGGTTAACGGATCATAAGACATAATAGGTAACTATTGACTTGCAAGATAGGATCAAGAACTCTCATATACTGATGAAAACATAATAGGTTCAGATATGAAATCATGGCACTCGGGCTCTAGTGACAAGCATTAAGCATAGCAAAGTCATAGCAACATCAATCTCAGAACATAGTGGATACTAGGGATCAAACCCTACCAAAACTAACTCGATTACATGGTAAATTTCATCCAACCCACCACCGTCCATCAAGCCTATGATGGAATTACTCACACACGACAGTGAGCATCATGAAATTGGTGATGAAGGATGGTTGATGATGACGATGGTGACGAATCCTGCTCTCCGGAGCCCCAAACGGACTCCAGATCAGCCCTCCCGAGAGGTTTTAGGGCTTGGCGGCGGCTCCGTATCGTAAAACGCGATGAAATCTTCTCTCCTATTTTTTTCTCCCTGAAAGCAGATATATAAAGTTGGAGTTGGAGTCGGGAGGTCTCCAGGGGGCCCATGAGGTAGGGGGGCGTGCCCTAGGGGGGGCCCACCCTCGTGGAAAGGGCGTGGCCCCCCTGGTCTTCATCTTTGGCGAGGATTTTTTATTATTTATTGTAAGTTATTCCGTAGAGTTTCAGGTCATTCCGAGAACTTCTGTTTTCTGTACATAAAACAACATCATGGCAATTATGCTGAAAACAACGTCAGTCCGGGTTAGTTCCATTCAAATCATACAAGTTAGAGTCCAAAACAAGGGCAAAAGTGTTTGGAAAAGTAGATACGACGGAGATGTATCAACTCCCCCAAGCTTAAACCCTTGCTTGTCCTCAAGCAATTCAGTTGACAAACTGAAAGAAATAAAGAAAAACTTTTACAAACTCTGTTTGCTCTTGTTGTTGTAAATATGTCAAGCTAGCATTCAAGCTTTCAGCAAAGATTATAACTAACCACATTTGCAATAATTCTCAGGTCTCATGATTACCCATATCAATAGCATAATCAACTATCAAGCCATAATAATAAATCTCAGATGACAACACTTTCTCAAAACAATCATAATATGATATAACAGTATGGTATCTCGCTAGCCCTTTCTGAGACCGCAAAACATAAATGCAGAGCACCTTTAAAGATCAAGGACTGACTAGACATTGTAATTCATGGTAAAAGAGATCCAATCATAGTCACACCCAATATAAATTAACAGTAATGAATGCAAATGACAGCGGTGCTCTCCAACTGGTGCTTCTAATAAGAGGGTGATGACTCAACATGAAAGTAAATAGATAGGCCCTTCGCAGAGGGAAGCAGGGATTTGTAGAGGTGCCAGAGCTCGATTTTGAAATAAAGGTGAATAATATTTTGAGTGGTATACTTTCATTGTCAACATAACAACCAAGAGATGGCGATATCTTCCATGCTACACACATTATAGGTGGTTCCCAAATAGAATGGTAAAGTTTATACTCCCCCTCCACCAACAAGCATCAATCCATGGCTTGCTCGAAACAACGAGTGCCTCCAACATACATCAGGTCCCAGGGGGAGTTTTGTTTTGAAATTATTTTTGATTTAGTTTGCATAAAGCATGGGACTGGGCATCCCAGTGACCAGCCATTTTCTCGTTAGTGAGGAGCGGAGTCCACTCCTCTTGAGAATAACCCGCCTAGCATGGAAGATACAGGCAGCCCTAGTTGATACATGAGCTATTCGAGCATACAAAATAGGATGATTATTTGAAGGTTTAGAGTTTGGCACATACAAATTTACTTGGAACGGTAGGTAGATACCGCATATAGGAAGGTATAGTGGACTAATCTGGAATAACTTTGGGGTTTAAGGGATTGGATGCACAAGCAGTATTCCCTCTTAGTACAGGTGAAGGCTAGCAAAAGACTGGGAAGCGACCAGCTAGAGAGCGACAACAGCCATGTACATGCATTAAAATTAATAAACATTGGATGCAAGCATGAGTAGGATATAATCCACCATGAACATAAATATCATGAAGGCTATGTTGATTTTGTTTCAACTACATGCGTGAACATGTGCCAAGTCAAGTCACTTAAATCATTCAAAGGAGGATACCACCCCATCATACCACATCATAACCATCTCAATAGCATGTTGGCATGCAAGGTAAACCATTATAACTCAGAGCTAATCAAGCATGGCACAAGCAACTATGATCTCTAATTGTCATTGCAAACATGTTTATTCATAACAAGCTAAATCAAGAACGATGAACTCATCATATTTACAAAAACAAAAGAGGTCGAGTTCATACCAGCTTTTCTCATCTCAGTCAGTCCATCATATATCATCGTAATTGCCTTTCACTTGCACGACCGAATGATGTGAATAATAATAAGAGTGCACGTGCATTGGACTAAACTGGAATCTGCGAGCATTCAATAAACAGGAGAAGACAAAGCAATATGGGCTCTTGGTTAAATCAACGATAAAGCATATAAGAGCCACTTCAACAATTTAATCATGGTCTTCTCCTACTGATCCCCAAAGAAAAGAAAAGAAATAAAACTATTTACATGGGAAAGCTCCCAACAAGCAAAAGAAGAACAGGAAATATTTTTGGGTTTTCTTTTTAATTACTACTACAAGCATGGAAATTAAACTGATTAAAAGCTACAACTAATCTTTTGGTTTTTCTTAAGGTTTATTAAACACACAAGAAGAAAGCATAAAAGGAAAAATAAACTAGCATGGATGATACAATGAAAAAGTATGAGCACCGACATCTAGCAATGAGTGTGTGTGAACATAAATGTAATGTCGGTGAGAAATACGTACTCCCCCAAGCTTAGGCTTTGGCCTAAGTTGGTCTATGGCCACGATTGGCCTGACTGATATCCATAATAATAGTTGTTGGGGTCATACTATGATGCAGCGGCTATCGCCTCCTGAGCTGCACTGTGGCGACGAGCGGCCTCCGCCCTCCTCTCATACTCATCTGCCTCCTCTCTGGTAATAGTATATCCTCCTCTCGCCTGATAATCAAAGAAAGCAGGAGCAGGGAGTAATATGGACAGCACGGCGTCTATCAAAGATTAGTCGGTACTAGAGAGGTGATGCGTTCCTCTCGACAAAATGGTGAGAAACCTTAGAATCAAAATCTAAATAAGCAGGAGGCAACTCCATGTCTCCTTCACGAACGTCTATCTGAAGAAATTTAGCTAAGCGGGTTGCATAAATTCCTCCAAAGAAATCTCCATTATATCTACTACGATGCAACCTACGAGCTACAATGGCTCCCATATGATATGATTGGTCTCCTGACACAGCACTCCTGAGAATGCTAAGGTCAGGGACACATATGTGACATGCTTCATCCTTAGCATTTATGCACCTACCTATGAAGAGAGCAAAATAATGTATAGCAGGAAAGTGAATGCTCCCTATGGTAGCTTGTGTTATATCTCTAGATTCTCCCACGGTTATGCTAGCAAGAAAAATCTCTAAATTCAGATTTGCGAGGATCCCTTATACTACCCATTGTGGAAGTTTGCATGCAGTGGTAAAATCCTCTAAGTCCATGGTATAAGATTTATCATAAATATCAAATAGGACAGTTGGAGAACTATGTGAAGTGGAAAATTCAAACCTCCTCACAAAGGAACTAGTGAGGTTATGATACTGACTGCACTTCTCTTCCTCGAAGCTCACAAGATCAGCGTTATGAAAATATGCGTTGAATTCTTCTTTTATTCCCGCTCGATCCATAAAATTTTCAGAAGGCCACTCACAAGGACGCATTGGAGCGTCTCTTGGTGGCTCTTCGTCAGCATCGCGCATTGCAAGCCTGGGTCCTTGCTTCATTGAAGAACCACCTTGGAACATCTTCCTAAGCATTTTTCTTCCTCTGAAAAATTATGAAATTTTTAGTAACTTCAAAATAAAAGTAAACCAAACTCAACAATATTGATAGCAACTACTCCTACAAGTGCCTAGGGCCTATATCATGCATCAAAACTACTTTTGACCATATAAATTTGACATGCAAGCTCAAGAACAGGGTCACCAAAGCAGCAAAGATTTGCAATGAATAAAGCACTAGAACAAAAACTAATTGGATCAATGGAGGAGTCACATACCAAGGAACGATTTCCCCAAGCAGTTTTGTGAGAGGTGCTTTGAGCAAGGAGATCGAAAATGGCAGCAAAGAGGGCTGGAGCTCGTGCTTGAGTTGGTTTTTCGTGTTTGTGGGAGGAAGAAGAAGAGGATGGGTGCATGAATAAGTGGAGGAGGGCCACCGTGGGCCCACGAGGCAGGGGGGCGCACCCTAGAGGGGTAGGCGTGCCCTCCACCCTCGTGGCAAGGTGGTTGGCCACCCTGGTGTGTTCTTTGTTCCATAAATCCTCAAATATTCTAGAAAAAATCATATTTAATTTTTAGGGCATTTGGAGAAATTTTATTTCCGAGGTATTTTTATATTGCATGAATAATCAGATAACAGACATAAAATTATTTATTTCTACTTTATTTCAACTAAATAACAGAAAGTATAGAGAGGGTACAGAAGGTTGTGCTTCTAGTTTCATCCATCTCATGATCATCAAAAGGAATCCACTAACAAGGTTGATCAAGTCTTGTTAACGAACTCATTCCAAATAACATGGAACCGGAGAAATTTTGAATAACACTAGGTTACCTCAACGGGGATTTGCACATCCCCAATAATAAGTATATCATATTTCTTCTTGACAACAGGAAGAGGAAATTCAAAACCTCCAAATATAATCGATGGAATTTTTCCGATAGAATTGATACTATGAACTTGAGGTTGTTTCCTCGGAAAATGTACCGTATGCTCATTACCATTAACATGAAAAGTGACATTGCCTTTGTTGCAATCAATAACAGCCCCTGCAGTATTAAGAAAAGGTCTTCCAAGAATAATAGACATACTATCGTCCTCGGGAATATCAAGAATAACAAAGTCCGTTAAAATAGTAACATTTGCAACCACAACAGACAGATCCTCACAAATACCGACAGGTATAGCAGTTGATTTATCAGCCATTTGCAAAGATATTTCAGTAGGTGTCAACTTATTCAAGTCAAGTCTATGATATAAAGAGAGAGGCATAACACTAACACCGGCTCCAAGATCACATAAAGCAGTTTTAACATAGTTTCTTTTAATGGAGCATGGTATAGTAGGTACTCCTGGATCTCCAAGTTTCTTTGGTATTCCACCCTTAAAAGTATAATTAGCAAGCATGGTGGAAATTTCAGCTTCTGGTATCTTTCTTTTATTTGTAACAATATCTTTCATGTACTTAGCATAAGGATTCATTTTGAGCATATCAGTTAATCGCATACACAAAAAAGATAGGTCTAATCATTTCAGCAAAGCGCTCAAAATCCTCATCATCCTTTTTCTTGGATGGTTTGGGAGGAAAAGGCATGGGTTTCTGAACCCAAGGTTCTCTTTCTTTACCATGTTTCCTAGCAACAAAGTCTTTCTTATCATAACATTGATTCTTTGATTGTGGGTTATCAAGATCAACAGCATGTTCAATTTCTACATCATTATCATTACTAGGTTGAGCATCATTATGAACATCATCATTAACATTTTCATTAGGTTCATGTTCATTGCCAGATTGTGTTTCGGCATCAGACATAGAGATATCATTTGGATTATCAGGTGGTTCAGTAACAGGTTCACTAGAAGTTTGCACAATTCTATCATTTTTCTTTTTCTTCTTTTTAGAAGAACTAGGTGCATCAATTTTATTTGTCTGAGAATCTTGCTCAATTCTCTTAGGGTGGCCTTCAGGATACAAAGGTTCCTGAGTCATTCTACCAGTTCTAATAGCCACTTTAACAACATAATTATTTTTCTTACTATTCATCTCATTGAGCAATTCCTTTTGAGCTTTAAGTACTTGTTCTACTTGAGTGGTAAACATAGAAGCATGTTTGCTAACAAGTTTAAGTTCACCTCTAATATTAGTCATATAATCACCCAAGTATTTAATCATATCAGCATCTTGTTTTAATTGTCTACCAAAATAAGCATTGAAGTCTTCTTCCTTAAACATAAAATTATCAAACTTATCCAAGCATTGACTAGCAATTTTAGCAGGAGGGATTTCAGCTTTATCATATCTATAGAGAGAATTTACCTTTACTACCTGTGTCGGGTTATCGAGGTCTGGAGGTTCTTCAATAAATAAAGGATTAAGATCATATGTTTCTTCAATAGGCGGTAAATTAAGACCATGTATTTCTTCAATAGGAGGTAAACTCTTAACATCTTCAGCTTTAATACCTTTTTCTTTCATAGATTTCTTTGCCTCTTGCATATCTTCGGGACTGAGAAATAGAATACCCCTCTTCTTTGGAGTTGGTTTAGGAATATGATCATTAATTGGAGCAGGAGCTGGCTCAGGAGGTGCCCAATTATTTTCATTTGTCAACATATTGTTCAATAAAATTTCTGCTTCATCCGGCGTTCTTTCCCTGAAAAGAGAACCATCACAACTATCCAAGTAATCTCTGAAAGCATCGGTTAGTCCATTATAAAAGATATCAAGTATTTCATTTTTCTTAAGAGGATGATCAAGCAAAGCATTAAGTAACTTGAGAAGCCTCCCCCAAGCTTGTGGGAGACTCTCTTCTTTAATTTGCACAAAGTTGTATATTTCCTTTAAAGCAGCTTGTTTCCTATGAGCATGGAAATATTTTGCAGAGAAGTAATAGATCATATCCTGGGGACTACGCACACAACCAGGATCAAGAGAATTAAACCATATTTTAGCATCACCCTTTAATGAGAACGGAAATATTTTAAGGATATAAAAGTAGCGAGATCTCTCATCATTAGTGAACAGGCACTAAAAAAAAGACACATCCGTGACATTTTGGGCCGAACGAAATTTTTTCTGTCATACATATGACACTTCTATGACGATAATTGTGACAAAACCCGGTATCATCATAGATGTGGTGGGCTCCTACTTCTATGAAAAAAAATCATGACAGAAAATGGGCTTTTCGTCCTGGGCGGGCCGGAGACGCAGCTGCATGACATTCTTTGGGCCGTCCATGATGGAAAAAACCTTGGTAGAAGCGAGGGCGAGGAAAATTTCGGGGAGTTCCCGGTTACGGTGGGAGGTCGGGGGCCGAGTGATGCGCGTTTCTCTCGTACACGTACGCGCGTGTGTGCGAGGCATTGGCTCTAACTGAACCCGAGCGAGGCGTTGGGCTCTAACTAAACCCGAGCAATTGCACTGCAGGCTACGCGTTACTAAACCCGAGCGATCGATCGATGGCTGTTAACTGAACCCGATCGAGCGATTCCTTCGCTACTGTTGCTAACTGAAGCCGATCGATGCTGCCTCTAGATGATCAGTG